>NW_019174290.1:1092696-1349135 GCF_002260705.1 Seriola dumerili
TCATAGTATAGTAAGGCATAAAAAGTCAAAAGTCATAGTTTAGTAAGGCATAAAAAGTCATAAAAACAACATAGTATAGTAAGGCATAAACCGTCATAAAAACGACATAGTACAGTAAGGCATAAAAAGTCATAAGAACGACATAGTATAGTAAGGCATTAAAAGTCACAAAAACATCATAGTATTTTAAGGCATAAATAGTCATAGTATAGTGTAATAAATGTGGGTTTACTCCAGCAATAAGTGCTAAAAATGTCAGAACCCTTGAATAAACACACAGAGGGAAGGGATAGTGTACAAAAAGGAACAATCTTTATTAATACAGTATCATGAAATTCATAAAAATGGGTGGGGGGCTTCAGCTGGACAAGGCGACAGTCATAGTATAGTAAGGCATAAAAAGTCATAAAAACGTCATAGTATAGTAAGGCACAAAAACGACATAATATCGTACGCAAAAAGTCATAGTATAGTATGTCATAAAAAGTCAAAAAAACGTCATAGTATAGTAAGCCATAAAAAGTCATAAAAACGACATAATATAGTTAGGCATAAAAAGTCATAGTATAGTAGGGCATAAAAAGTTATATTAAGGAATAAAAAGTCATAAAAACATCATAGTATAGTAAGGCATAAAAAGTCATAAAAACGACATAGTATAGTAAGGTATACGAATTCATAGTATAATAAGGCACAGAAACATCACAGTATTGTAAGATATAAAAAGTCATTGAATTCAAAGGCATAATAAGACAACATTACAGTAAGTCATAAAAACTTCATATTAAATTAAGGCATAGAAAGTCATAAAAACATCATAGTATAGTAAGGCATAAAAAGTCATAGTATAGTAAGGTATACGAATTCATAGTATAATAAGGCACAGAAACATCACAGTATTGTAAGATATAAAAAGTCATTGTATTCAAAGGCATAATAAAACAACATTACAGTAAGTCATAAAAACTTCATATTAAATTAAGGCATAGAAAGTCATAAAAAAAAATCATAGTATAGTAAGGCATGAAAACAACATAGTATAGTAAGGCATAAAAAGTCATAAAAACAACATAGTATAGTAAGGCATAAAAAGTCATAAAAATAACATAGTATAGTAAGGTATACAAATTCATAGTATAATAAGGCACAGAAACATCACAGTATTGTAAGATATAAAAAGTCATTGTATTCAAAGGCATAATAAAACAACATTACAGTAAGTCATAAAAACTTCATATTAAATTAAGGCATAGAAAGTCATAAAAACATCACAGTATAGTAAGGCATAAAAACAACATAGTATAGGACAGCATAAAAAGTCATAAAAACTCAGTATAGTAAAGCAAAAAAAGTCACAAAAACGTCAGTATTTTAAGGCATGAAAAGTCATAAAAATGACATAGTATAGTAAGGCATGAAAACTACATAGTATAGGAAGGCATAAAAACGTCATAATATAATAAGGCATAAAAAGTTGTAAAAACGACATAGTATAGCAAGACAAGATAAAAAGTCATTGTATAGTAAGGAATACAAACATCATAGTATTTTAAGGTATAAAAAGTCATAGTATAGTAAGGCATAAAAAGTCATAGTATAGTAAGGCATAAAAAGTCATTGTATAGTAAGGAATACAAACATCATAGTATTTTAAGGTATAAAAAGTCATAGTATAGTAAGGTACAAAAACATCACAGTACAGTAAGGCATAAAAAGTAATAAAAACATAGTATAGTAAGGCATAAAAAGTCATTGTATAGTAAGGAATACAAACATCATAGTATATTAAGGCATAAAAAGTCATAATATAGTAAGGCAAAAAAAGTCATAAAAACATAGTACAGTAAGGCATAAAAAGTCATAAAAACGTCATAGTAATTTAAGGCATAAAAAGTCATAAAAACGACATAGTATATTAAGGAATACAAATATAATAGTATATTAAGGCATAAAAAGTCATAATATAATAAGGCATAAAAAGTCATAAAAACGTCATAGAATAGTAAGGCATAAAAAGTCATAAAAACGACATAGTATAGTAAGGAATACAAATATAATAGTATATTAAGGCATAAAAAGTCACAAAAACGTCATAATATAATAAGACATAAAAAGTCATAAAAACGACATAGTATAATAAGGAATACAAATATAATAGTATATTAAGGCATAAAAAGTCATAAAAACGTCATAATATAATAAGACATAAAAAGTCATAAAAATGTCATAGTATAGTAAGGAATACAAACATAGTATAGTAAGGCATAAAAAGGCATAAAAAGTCATAGTATAGCAAGGCATAAAAACGTCATAATATAATAAGGCATAAAAAGTCATAAAAACGACATAGTATAGTAAGGCATAAAAAGTCATAGTATAGTAAGGCATAAAAATGTCATAGTAGTGTAAGGCATTAGAGTCTTCAATAAACGTAATGTGTCTTTGGACTGTGGGAGGAAGCCGGAGTACCCAGAGAGAACCCACGCAGGCACAGGGAGAACATGCAAACTCCACATAGGCCCCAGGCCTGGGAAGTCATGATATAGTAAAGTGTCAAATGTCAGAGCATAGTAAAGCATTAAAGAAGTCATAGTACCTCATTTAAAAAAAATGTTTTTTCTTTTCAGCGTAAAGTGCGTCTACGCTACAAGCTGACACTGACACACGGCGATCAACAGCTGAATGAGACGGGAGAGATCGACAACTTCCCGGACTGGACGTTTTTGATTGGCCACTGAAAACTTCAGACACATGGATGTAAAAAATTGCACAGGAACTCAAACCTAGATTTTGAGGACAGATAGTAAAGTGGAGCCAAAGAGAGAAAAGATCTACAAAAAGGTGGGAAACAAGCAACACACACCTGGAGTCAGTCATCATGAGGTAAACAACCACCACAACAAGCAAATATGAAGTCTGTATTAACAGACATATGACTTTTCTGCATCATTTCATAATTTACAGCATGCATGATGCAAGATGTAATCTCAGAAAGACATATTACTCTAAAAAGATGGGCAAACTCTACTTCATACATCAGAAGGTACAGGTGTGTCATGTCAGGTGGGTTTGGTACATCCCTGATTGTACACGTTTCAGGGTTCAGTATTCTGCTTTTGTCTTAGTGCTGTTATTGTGACTGCTGCCTATTTGTAGAGTCCATGTATGTGTTGGCATGTAGCTGGATACATGTGAATTTCATATGTGGTTACATATGAAAGTATTTATTTGCTTTTATGCACATCTGACATTCAAAATTCCCAAAGTGCCTTGAGATGGAAATATTCTTGAATATGTATTTATTTTAATTAAGTTCTGCACGACATGGCTGCCTGAAGGACTATGTGTCTTAAAGAGTTTGCAAATACAAACTCTTTAAGACATAAAGAGTTTGTATTTGTGTGGATTTGAGTTGTTTCAAGTTGACATTTTCTGCTTTTAGGTGGGAGATGAATGAAACATGTAACAGTACGATTGGATCGATGTCACATTTTACACAAGCTGATTATTGTATTTTGAATTTAGCCTTTTTTCATAAAAGGTGACATCAGAGTGCTCATTTGTACGAAGGCTAAATAGCACTGCTTACTTAAAAAATAAATGAAGGAAAGATCTTTCACTGCTTTCACAAATCATAGGCAACATTTAGAAAACAACTCTAAATGTTGCAAATAGATAAGCATGAGCAAATGAGGAGACATTTTTCAATTTTACAGTGCGTAAAGATGCAATTACCGAAACACTGCAACTTTAACCCAATGTTAATTTTTACAAGAACAAGCAAAGAAAGTCGTGTTTTAGTTTTAACATGATGATTGTGCGTTTCTGATATTACTTCTGATATTGCTTCACCTGTTAGTTGCCTTTTACTAATTAGTAGCATGTTCATCAGTTTTTGTGTCCCTCAGAAACGTCTGTTTTGTTGTACTCTGCCTGTTTCCTGTCATTGCAGTACATTTCTTCTGTATCTTAATTCGCTTTGGTCTTATTTATTTTGCAGCTTTTTTCTAAATGAATGTAAGTTTTGTGAAAGTTGCGGTTCGTTGAGGCTTCTGTTGATTCTTACCAAGTCTCTGTTTATTTGTTAATGTGACCAGATCAGTGTTTCCCGATCACTCGTCTTATGCTGTGAAGCTTTATGAGCATCTATAATTGTCAAAACAAACTGCACTTAAGGTTTTGTCAGAGGATTTAAGGCTAATCTCTTTTCTTTGAATGCTCGTCTGCCTCCTGCCTGTCAGTTCAGCAGTCCGTTGCTCATCAATAAATGAGAAATCTGATATTATCGGATAGTCTCAAATTCTGTCTCACCAAATCATCCCATTTTTTCTGTAAATATAATCACCCTGAAATATCGCCCTCAACTGACCCTCAATTATACTTCAGTCTATAGTGATATAGAAGGATTTCTTTTTTTTAGATGGATTAATCTGACTGTATGAGATAATTAGATAAATCATTTCAGCTCTAAAGACAACACTGTGAATTGGAGGAATTATTATTCTGATAATTGATTCATCCACTCATTATTTTCTTAATCATTTTGTGAAATGTTTTTGTTAAATACCTGTAACAATTCCCCAGACTGTACAGTGAGGCCTTCATATTGCTCTATTTGTCCACCGATAATCTAAAACAAAAACACAGACAGTAATACAAGATTTTAAGAAAACAAATATGCTCATATTTGAGAAGCTGGAAACAAAGAATTTGGGGCTTTTTTGCTTGAAAATTGAAGAGTGAATTGATGCCAATTATTTGTTCCAGCTACAGCACTAAGGAAGGAAATTATTGACAGATAAAATACACTCAGTTTGCAGTTTATATTGCATGATTGTTGTGTCAGACTTCATTAGTTTTAGCTGGGTGTTCCTAATAAACTGCTGAGTGTTTCCAAAAAATCTACTACTAGAGGAAAGTTGCTTGTAACTGAAAACACCATCCATTAACTTCATTGATCATATTTATTATGACATCAGCAGATTAAAATACATGTTTATTATGTACATATATGTAACAGGGGTGTTAGATAAAGTGCCAAATACCATTTTTACAAAAACAAAAAAAAACAAAACGAAAAAAAAAAGGGACTTGTGGAAGACCATCACACACCCGTTAGCCTGGTCCCACAGTTCATTGCTTCATGGACGAGTAGCCGTCCTGGTTGGAGGACGGCTGAATTGCTCAGTGCTGGTCGTGGGACAGTTTGGCACAATTCACCCGGGAATCAAAGTCACACAGTCTGGGAGAGGTGACGCTGCTGTAACTGGATGAGTACTGGGTGTTTTCTTTTTTTTATTTATTTATTTAAACAGGGACCGACATCGACACGTACAACAAGTCAGCCTTTTGAGCTGGACTGTGAATGTTTCCACTTTGAGAAAAACGGTCCAGCTATTGTTCAGAAGTGGTTTCAGAAATCCAGCATTGTTGCTTTAAGGTTAGTATGTGAGGACATTGAACTGTTCCTAGACCAGAGCCCGACGGTGTGTTCTCAGCATCCTGCTTACGAGTGGAAAGTTTTTGTAGTAAATATAAGACGACAGACTACACTTTCCAGACTTTTTTTTTTTTTTGCATTTTTTTTCTCTTTTCTGACAAACAGAGGAAGTTGACATTCTTTAAACAGTGTTTCTTGAGTCTAATGAGTCACTGTGTGTGTGTGTGTGTGTTACATTGACGATGGGTAATAATCCATGAGACCGAGAAACAGGCACGCAATTATATGCATGTATTCAGGGTTTTTTCTCAGATTTCAGGAGCTACAAAAGGTCGATAAAACAGGTCCCCCCCCCCCCCCCCCCCCCCCTCCTTTTTAATTATCGTCCCCAGTTTATCCCCGACGGCAGTGATGGATGTACAGATACTTGGCGATGAAGACTCTAGTCTTTCTATCACTACCAGTTGATCAAGACGCTATAACAACCTGTTTGTTCCCGGGAAGGTTTTTGTTTTTGTGTCCGCTGCTCTACTGTCGGTCTGTGAGCTGTGAAGTTCGTTTAGGACGTCTGTATCTGAGCAGGTCACAGAGCACGTCGTCTTCATCTCTTTGTCCTCCTCCGTCATACTGCTGACTGTCGAAGCCTCTCTGCATTTCCTTATGCACGTCTTTGTCTCTTCTTAAATTTTCCTCACTGATTCGGTTTATTTGTGATTTTACACCCAACTAACTTTCCTCTTCCTCTTCTTCCTCAGCTGGCGCCTCCTCCTCCCCTTCTTCCTCCTCTTCTGCTTCTTCCAATTCTCCTTCATCTTCTACATTTTCTTCAGTCTCTCCCTCCTCTTCCTCAGCTTTATCCTCTACTTCTGCCTCTTCTTCTTCCTCTTTCTCCTCATTCTCATTTTCCTCTGCATTCTCCTCCAACTCCTCTTCCCTGTTTTCCTCCACTTCAGCCTCCTCATTTTCAGTTTCCTCTTCCCCCTCACCTTCTTTTTCTCCATCTATTTCCCCTTCTGTCTCTTCTTTCTCTCCGTCTGTTTCCCCTTCTGTCTCTTCTTTCTCTATGTTTTCCTCACCTTCATCTTCCTTTGCCTCCTCATTTTCTCCACCTTCTTCGCCAGCCTCCTCCTCCTGATTTTGCTCATCTTCCACTACATCATTAACTTCCTCTTCTTTTTCTATTTCATCTGTCTGCCCTCCTTCTTCTTGTTCCTCTCCCTGTTCCTCATGTGCGGAGTTCTCCTGCACCTCCTCCTCCTCCTCCTCTTCGTCCTGGACTCCGTTCTGTTTGCTGTTGTGATTCTCCTCGTCTTCCTCTTTCTCAGTTTCTGTGTGGTTCTGCTCCTCGCCGTTCGGCTCCGCCTGGTCGTCCTGCGTTCCGTCCGCATCGCTGCCGTCGCCGCTGTTCCTCAGGTGCACGTGGTTGTGGTTGTTGTGCTCCAGGTCCTCCAGGGTGATTTCGAACTGGAAGCGGTCATGCTGGTGGTGTCTGTCCGGGGGAGGTGAGGGAGACTGGGGCATGGTGTTCAGGTACCACTCCCTGTTCTCCTCCAGCGTGTCCAGCAGCTCCTGGGCGTCTGGGTGCACCAGGTCGGCCCACGTCTCCCACAGCGGGTGGACGATGTAGTCGATGAAACCCACCTGGAGAAGAAGGAGAAGCACGTGGTTAAGACTTTGGATTTCCCCCAGGCTTTAGGTGAAGTTAAAGGAATAGTTCTACACTTATTTGCTTCCTTTAGTTAATTTGGACTGGATTTATTTGGGGTGGGGTGATTTTAAAATAATAAATACAGTAGTACAGTATTTGAGTACATTCCAGCGAAGTCGAACTATTCCTTTAAAGCACAGGGAAGTCCAACTGGCAGATTATCTCAAAACAAAAGAAGATTTTTTTTTAACCAAGCACAGAATCAGTAACCACAAACTTGACACGGGAAGATGTCACTGTTTAACTTCATGGAGATCAAGAGGGGGATCTGACCGTAGCCACTGCCAGCTGGACGTTGAAACAGAAATGCATTCGTCATACATGTATCCAAAATTTAACAAAACATTAATCATTGCCAGAGTTTATCATAAGTTATTCCAGAAGTAATTTTCCTGCCAGATTTATGAAAAGTTTTTTTGTTTCTGTTTCTGTTGGGGGACAATGAAAATTGTGTACTGCCAAGTTTGTCTCTTTCCTGTACCAATGCAAAACAAAATAAATAGAAACATGGATTCAACTGACAAATATCTTTGTTACAGGCTCCATCAGCGTTATTGATCAAGTAAAATCAAGAGTTTGAGTTATACACGCTACAGAAAATTTAGTGTAAATGTCAACTGATTTAAATTAAAAAATTTACAGATGTGTTTACAACCATTAGTGATATGAACAAATGATTAAACTAATTAAAAAAAACACTTAAACACTTTATAATTAGTTGTTGCCAACTGTCTAATTAATACCAAGATGTAGCAGTAAACAGTTTCTGCAGGTTCAAATCGAGGTTTTGCTTTTCAGCAGCTTTTGTTTAAATTTGGAAATGTATTGCTTAGATGCTACAACCCTTCATACTGTTTCACTGCACTCAACAGGTTAGAGTTTGAACGACTGCCCGAAGTGTTGACTCAACTCAAATTGCACTTTTTGAAGATGCAGTTTATGGTGTTTTCAGGAAAAAGCTCACTGTTTGTGAGAATCACTGTTCCTCTTTGCTGGCGCTGGCTTCCTGTGTGGTGTCATTTCACATGATCATCACCATGAAATTTGCGATTTCCCCAACCACTGTGACATTACACAACTTCGCAATGACACAGCAAAGACGACCATTCATCTTTTTAGATGAACTGAATCAACAAAGAGACATTTAAAGAGGAGGATGAGATCAAACGTTACCTGGCTCTTCTCCACAGACGCAGTGTGTTTGTCACACATGGCGCTGATCTCCATCCCCCTCTCTCGCTCTTTGTCACCCTGTCGAAAAAACTCCTCCATGATCCTCTCCGTCCACTGTCTGTACAACGGTAACGTTTTGGTGGGGTTGCTCAGGTCTGCACAGTGCACCATGTTCCTCAATACCTACACACATGCAACAATATCAAACTGTTTAGATTTCATGAGACGTTCTTAGTTTACAGGCACGACTGTGTGAAGCACCGAACTGGCTTGTGCAGATGACGGGTTACCTGTATTCGTTCTGTGTAGTGGTCCAGGAGGAGCACACCAGAGCTCGTCACCTTCTTGGTCTCCACCATGGTCTTCAGATCAGCCAGCAGGGTCATGTGTTTGGACATGTCTGTGGCCAGCACCTGTAGACAGACGGAGAGAAAGACAAAACTAGGATTAAAGCAAAGATTCCAAACTGTTCTCTGTCCTAAACCGCCAAATAAAAACTAAACTCAAACATGTTTAAGCTGAAAATAGGGACAGTATGTGATGTGAGTACATTCAGATTCAGTTAACTTTTAGTTTTAAAACAGTAGCTGCCTCTCAAAATCTACTGTTTTATAGACCTGCTCCTGTTAAAAGCACTTTCATAAATTATTGCATTATTGTAGAGACTCAGTGAGACCAGAGATTAAAAAGAGAGACCAGTGTTAAAAAGGTTTCTGAACAGCTGCAGAGAAAAATATTTTAGATTTTATTTTGGTTTTAGCTTGAATTTAAAGCCGCTGGAAAAAACTGATTCAAATCAAACAATATTTCTCCATAGCATTAAATATTCATTCATTAAATAAACAACAATCAGAGGTCATAAAGAGTTAACCTAGAAACTCAGCTAATCTACTTTGTCAAGACTGACGGACAGTTACAAAACAACCAATAAATGTTGCTAAATCCTGAACCCTTTTGAAATGTAGCCCCATTCACTTCCAAACAGTGAGAGGAACAAAGCACAAAAATGCAGAAATATAGCATGTGAAATATGCCCAAAAAAGGTCAGAAAATGGTGAGTTTATGGAGGATCAGTGATAGTGAAAAGCTAATCAAAAGAAACTCAAAAGTGTTATAGTGTTATAACAGCAAAAAACAAAGAGCGCAAAATATTCAGAAGATCAGAATTAAACAAAATGCAGCTGCACAAGCTTGAACAGAGAAATAAATGAGATTAAACCCTAGAGACATAAACTGGCACCTGAAGACAACCTAACAGCAGATAAAACTATTAAGACAAATCTAACACCATCAAATGATAAGTGAGAGCAATGAAAAGACGCCACAGAGGGACCACAGCTAACAAACCAAAAGTAACCCACGCAGGAGTTAAAGAAGTGTTTGTTTATACTTTCAGTGATGTTGTGCGAGTCGTGGTAAAGGAGCTCCTCACCATGTCGATGACAAGCTTGCGAAGGCTCTGGCGCTGTCTCTTGGTGAGGTTTTGGAAAATGTCACAGTTTTCCTGGTGCAGAAGCTTGAAGCCCACGGCGAGATGATGGTTCTCCAAAACTGACTCATCGTTATACATGAGGGCCAGCTCTGAGTCTGAGCACAGAGAGGAGGGACAGAGGAAAAGGTGTGAAAACTGTTTGGTGCAAATACCTACACACGTTTTTACTGTGTGTGCGTGTGTGTCTGGACTCACTGGTGTTGATGAGGAACTGATTGGAAACTCCAGGGTGGTCCACATCATGGATAGCTGCAGCGAACAGAGCGGCGAGGATCTCCAGGTCGGTGAAGACGGCCTGCACGGGACAGGATGTGGCAGGAGAGGAATGATTATCTGTGTTACAATATAAGATTAAAACCTGATTTTAAAAAATACTATTTGCAAGACAGTTACTCTGTCGTTGAAACAAGATTCAAACTCCTCCTTGTTTTGATTTTGTGTTCTACCTCCTCCTTTTGTTTAATTTTTGTGTCTTGTGTCCTTACATGTGAAAATAAACAATATCCGGATCATGTTTCACATGTTACTAATGTCACCATGTAATGTAGTTTTTTACCTTGTTTTACCGTAATAAAAAAGGTGTTTGTGAATGTTTAACTGAACGCCTCAACAGTCATCCTTGGTTCTCATGTTCTTTTTCCATGTGACTTCTTGTCTTTAAACATTTATGGCTGTGTTGTGGGTGAGGCCATGAATAATTTTCCAGCTTTGGTTTGATAATAAATTTCTATTGTGCTGCACTTCATTGTATTCTATAAAGGAGGTGTATTTTTGTCAATCCGAGACAGAATAATAAGAAATTTTCCCATGACTGACCTGGGCAGGGAGGGAGGCCAGATCTGTCGCAAACCTGCCTCTCTCTGTGTGTGTGTGTGTGTGCCCACGTGCATGTAGAAAATAATAAGTACCAATACCACACAATAAAAATTACTTAATTGCAAGTCTTTTACAAATTAAACTCCGCATTACAAGTCCCGCCTTGAAAAAAAATGTACTTAAAGTATTAAAAGTAAAAGTCAATACAGGGAACTCAGAATGATGAAAATTAAAATAAATAAAAAGGAAAAGCAGCTCATCCTGGAAGCTGGAAGCATGAAGTGTGTGTGTGAGAGAAAGAGAGTGCACGTCTACATACATCAAGAGCAGGTGTGGAGAGGAGGACGTGTGTGGACTGGGTGACATCTGCAGCATGGAGGCTGTTGTGGTATGCTACGTTTCCATGGTAATGGTCCTCGAGGGTCATCACATAAGTGACAAAGGTGTCGACCGGGATACGAAACGTCTTCAGCAACTCGCGCTCCTGAGGAAGAGGAGAGGAGTCAGAACTTCACACACACTCCACCGGGAGTACGTCGTGCACATCGGCAGCAAACACCCGAAGGCTGCAGGTGAGAAGGACGCCACGCACTTGCACTCCCACTCGCACTCGCACTCGTTTTGTTTACCTGGAAGATGGTGTACATGATGCAGCTGAGGGGTCTGTTGTTGGAGAATTCTGCTACTCTGAATATGTTAAAGCTCCACTTGTCCAGATCCTCCAGCTCCTGGTTAAACAGCACAGACACAATAAACATATATTAAGTGATGAGTCACAAAAACAAAAAGATTCTACAAATCATAACAGCCCAAACACACTGAAAGCTTCATTAAGAGCTTACGCACGTCTTCTAAAACATAGGATGGATTTATTTTGAAAGCGTCTCAAGCAGAGTTGTTCAGAGGGTTTCAAGACATTTAAATTTACAGAAGAATTAAAGGCAGGGAGACATAATAAATCAAATTTAACCATCAGGCATAATGTCAGAATCCCATATGATTAAACTGAAAAAAAAACAAAACAACCAATGAAACCTATCCATATGTTGAACCAGATGAACAAAAAAAATCACTGATTCCAGCTTCTAAGTATGAATCATAGTAAAATCAATCATAGTAAACTTAACACCTTTGGGTTTGAAGTGTTTGGGCATCTTCACAAGTTTTTTCACAATTTCCTGATGGTTGATTGAGAAAATAATAGTCATATTATTCGATAATGAAAATAACAGTGACCACAAAGCGCACATCTCTTTCATGTCACTAAAAATAACCTTGATCATTCAGTGAAAGGGTGTCAAGAGATGTACTGGGAATATCTGCAGCCTCTGTTACTTACAATGAAAAACCATAAATCATTTATATTTGTATCTGGAACGGTCTCATCTGACTCATGCGCTGCTTCATGAAGATGCAGAGCTAAGAGACGGTCTCCATCCTACTGTGGGCTCTCCAAACATTTGGTTCTACAGACTGGATGAAATTAAACAATGAGGCGCCGAGCTCTAACAAGCAGACAGAGGCATAATAAAAGATTCAGTGAGAATTTCCTTCTGTATGTGATGCAGACATGAACTTAACAAATGTTTGCACAATGTGTTATTGAGAGGCCTTTTCAGTAAAATAATTATAACCTAATGTATGATGATATTCTATTATGTTTTTTAAGAAGTACAGAGGACACTTGTACTGTGCTCTGTACTGCTGGAGGAGACAAAGAAGCTTTTGAATAAAACTGTTTACTGGGAAAGAATCAAATGTTCAAAGAACATCTGAACAGGGATTGTGTAACTTATTTTATGTGAGTCAGAGAACACCAGACAGACAACAAGACCTTGGCAAGCTCGTCCTCGTGGTCTGTGTTGACACCGAAGCGAGGCATTGATGTGCTGGAGAGGCTGGAGCTGTGAGACAGTTTCCTCACTCCACTGATGTGACTCATAGGTTTGTCTTTCAGGGTTGGAGACGGAATTTCCACCTCATTCTGCTTGTCTACAGATTGATGGGAAAACGCAAACACACGCGTAAGGATTTATTGTTAAAGGTCATAAATATGGTTTGGACGGAGATCAGATTCTGGTCCCACTCACCCAGGAAGGTGCTGGAGATGTATTCAGACACCTGGTTACCAGAGCGACTCATCTCTGACAGGTGGGACAGCTCTCTGTTCAGCATTCTCTTAAACTGTGTTGGAAAGAGAACAAAACAGAAGCAATCTGTCAGTTTTCAGTAAAGACCTAGAGCTAATATTTAATATACTGTAGTCTGTTTTGGGGTATTAAGTAAGTCCCAAGGTTTAAAGTTGCACTGGTCATAGTGCTGATAGAAAGGTGGTACATGTCCCTGGTAAACATGCATTTGATTTTAGCTTTTAGCTACAGAATGGTTTACAGTGGAGGCCTATAACAATATACAACAAGTATTTGAGCATAAAAAACTATAGCTAATATGTAGAAGACAAACATTTTAGGCAATAATTTTATGTTTTTTTAAACTCAAATTTTGTTATTCAAAAATTTTGACAGATATGTAAATGTTTCACAGTTGAACAATGAATTAATTAGAAATGACAGGAAGTCATTACAACTAACTGATAAATATATGTAATACTTTTTAATTGTATAAAAAGTGTCAAAATACATATTGAGGCATAAAAGAAATGCAGTCTGATCCTTGTGTACCTTGTTGGAAGCCATTTCGCTGACAGAGCGATGTGTCTGAATGGTCTCCAGCTGGTCCAAGCACCAGTCCAGTTCCTCCAGCGTGTCCAGGGCGAGCTGCTGGTACTGCTGATCTGATAGCGTCGCCCTGGGACTGACGCACACTCCACCCAGAGGAGACCTCCTAAAAAACACAGTGGTTAGTTAGACCAGCAAGGAGAAGTTCACAGCAGCCTCATTACTTTGTCTATCATTTTATATTGTTTGTTTAAAGGTATTTATAGTTATTTATTTATGTGTCTGTTACCAGTTCCACATATTTTTTAAGTATATGGGCTTTGACTTTATTTAAGGGATAAACAAAGTTATAATGAATTGAATTGAACAGAGGGTGCATAGAAGATACAACATACAAGTTTCTCTCTCTCTGTCTCTCTTTAACTTAAGAAAGGTGCTTGTTTGATTTCTTTTCATTTCTTCATTCAGTATGACATGTAAGAATGTTTGAGATGGGAATAATAATCTGCATTTAATGTCAATGTCAAGTCCACCTTTCTGCAGCTGCAGGGGACTGTGGGTAGAAGCAGGTGTTTGGAGGTGCTGAGAACGAGTGCACTGTAGTACTGTATGACTACTGCCCCAGACTGTATGAGTCACCTAATGATGCAACTGTAGTCATAAAATGTATGCATGAGTATGTCAGTAGTGGCATTTTTAGGTCATATGCTGTATTAAGTAGATTGTTATCAGTCTGATTTAAGAAGTCTGAACTTCCTCTTTGACCGTTTACACAAAGGACAACATACTATCATATTGTGCATTAGTGGGACATTTCAGGGCAATAATGATTGATACTGACTTGACTGTTGGTGTGGAGACGTTTGCAAGGATGGTGAAGTTGCTCCGTACTGATCGCAAACTGGCCAGTACCTAAAATCATCAAACAGTGTCATGAGACATCAGGATATATACCAAATCTTTGGGTTAAAATTATACATAATTAGCTGAGAAATCATTTACTGAAAGTAGCATGAAACTTTTTACACAATATATATGTCCATTTATCTAAACAAATGACTTATCTCTAAAGTAAACTCACTTGAGCAAAAGGTGTGACAATGAAGTCCTCTCCTGTGTGCCTATGAGGAGGAGTGACAGTTGAAAGAGTTGGAAAAGAGAAACAGGGAGTCAGAGGTGACAGGAATATTTCTCATGAAAATATCAACATTTCAGTGCACACATACATACTTCCCCTCCCCCTCTCCCTCCCACTCATTCTTTCAGTCTTTCCTCCTGAGCCTCACCCTTCGCTGGCGAGGGAGGAGTTACGTGAGACCGTTTTGGGTGACATGTCGTAGTCCGAGTCGGAGCGGTAGAGGAAGGACTCTCTTCTCTGGCCCTGGGGGAAGGAGGTGTGCAGGGTGAGGCCTGGACTCTGCGAGCCCAGAGGGGTGTGACCTGGTGAAACGCCATTTTCTGCTTCATAACTGGAAGAGGAGGAGTGGTGATCGTAGAGGACAGAAATGAAACATCCTGCAGAGTTTTACTGTAAGGTGAAATCGGGAGAATGAAGAAAGGTTTAATTGTGTGTCAACCTGTCAGTGTCTGCCTGCGTAATGGAGATGCGTGGTGGGATCCGGAGAGGAAGAGTTGTGGGACGTGACACATTGCTCAGGACCTCTGGTGAACGGGTGCGATCCCGAGGGCGGAGCCAGCAGGGCACCTGCAGAGTTGGCAGGTAAGGTTTGTATTATAGAGGATAGTGGACACCTGTCACTTTGCAGGTGTTCAGAGCAGCTTTTACACTCAGTCTCTCTTCCATACAAGCCTGGATTATGACCAAAGCAAGCAACTGCCACAAAAGGTCCAGGTTCACTATCATCTGGTTTAAGGTAATTATCATTATAAAAATGTATTCATTATGCACTGCTGTAACTCTAGTCTAGCCAATGTTTTTGCATGTTTTTTGCACATTTTCAAATACATTCACTTAAGTTTTATAGCTTAGATGTAGTTCCAAGTAGCCACTGTATAAAAACTTTGATTTGATTAATTAATTTTTATTCTTGGCCACTTGGAGGCAGCTTCTTCAGCTTGTTTACAGCTTGTTTGGTCGGATAATGTGACCTTAAAGTTGAAATAACTGTTTTTTTCCCCACTTAGGGGGCAGCCTAACAAGCTGTAAACACAACACTGATATATCATGACATTATAAAGTTGCATGTTAGCAAACAATTCCCTTTTTACAGATCAAGCTGAGACGGAGCAACATTATCATTCAGTTGGTGTCACGTTTCTTGTTCACCTGTATTATTCAAAAGTAATATTTCCTCTTTTTTCAGCTTTGTTTTGGTCTTCGCCAACTCTTAAGGTAAATACGTCTTCAGAAGCTAAATGTTCCACTATATTCACCAGCTAGCTACTAACTTTGTCTGCTCTTTGGTGCTGGGCTTGTAGTGTACAGGGTGCTTATCATAGCTAATGAACAGCTTCAATGAGCTGAAACAAAACAGAACGAATGGAGGCTGTGAAACCGAAACAATGAGCGAAAGTGGATAAGTGAAGCTCCGTTACTACGAGGGGACTCCTTTCACATTCAGTCATTTGAACTATTCGTTAAGATCTAGTAGTATACAGCTTTAATTTATCATATTGTATACAATGTTTACAGTGTTGCATCATTGTTGCATGGTTAAATACTGCATGTGAAGCACAGACTGCATTTATCAAGTAAGAGTTAATATAATAGAATCTAAGAAAAACCAGTAGATCAGTGCAATGTTGGGAAAATTTGTAAAACACAGTAACATAGTTTTCAAAATGGTTAGCTGTAATATTCAGTAAAGTACTGTCCATGTTGCTTTGACATGGCTCTGTTCACTTTGACGCACTGTAGGCAGTGTATGTGGAGCACAAACAGGAAAGGTGGCTGTCAACAGGGGCCCATGGCTCATTTTTGCTCCACAGCCCCCGACCTGCTTAATGTGCCCAAGCTTCCTTTCAATACCTGGAGACTAGACGAGAGTCTTCTGCTCCTCCCTCTGCGTAGCTCAGCCCCCAGCGTGGCCCCAGACGTATAGGATCGGCTGTAGCGAGATGACTCCGCCTTCTCCCCAGCACCTGTTATGTCTGTGTCATTGCCCTGTGAGACAGGAGAGAGGGCAGATGAGGAAAACAGGGAAATGGAGCGAGAGAGATATATCCTCAGAGGATAAAAGAACATTTTTTCTTTGTATATACACGCACTGTATTTAGGGATAAAATTTAAAGGACATATCATTCACTCTTGTCATTTTTGCACATTTACCAAACCATGTTGATTTGTCATCTTTAAATTCTGATGAGTGAAGAAATTTCCACAAAAACAAAGACCATAAATTATCAATGTATGTGTTCTTGCATGCATGTGTGACTGTGTGTGTGTTCGGCTACATGCATGCGTGTGTGTGTTTCTGGGATAAGGCCTCTACAGACTGAGCTCTTGGAGGCTGATCTGCACTGCAGTACCGTAGCAACAAAACACTGGGGGAATGGTAGCAGTTGCTAGGCAACAGTGCCGTGTTGCTTCCATGCTGCGTTTGATGTCGTCCAGACCCAGATGTGGAAAGACGCTCACATCCACACACATACACACACAGATACATGCATACAGTATACACACATTCACAAATGTATGGACACCCGCTCAGCATAATCAATAAAAAAGCACTTGAATAATGCATAGTGTTGTGTCCTTCAGCCAAGACGTTACCTTTAAAAGAAAATAGCTCCTTTACATAGAGGACTGTGACAGACTGAATGGTTCGCTCAGTGTGAGTGAGGGCAGGAGGAGACAAACTGTCCACTCTGACTTTTGAGTGCATTCACAGAATCTGACGACAAGAACAAAGGGAGCTTGGATGTGTGAAAGTCATGAGGTTTGTACGTCATGGTAGACATTCAAGAAAACACACACACACACACACACACACACACACACACAGAGAGAAAGAGTGGAGTCTGTCAGTCTGCTCTGCCTGGTATCTACTCGCCCTGTAACAAGTGATGAAGTTGGCAGGTTTTCTCATGTATATCCCTGGTTGTTTATACGCTCACCTCTTCTCCAGTCACCGACAGCACGCTGCGGCTCTTCTTCATTCTGATTGGCTCGTTCTGCGCCCCAGGGCGGAGCGTTCCCGAACCCAGGCAGCAGAGCAGGTGGAGAGCCAGGACCGGAGAGGTCAAAGGTCACTGCAAGGTCAAACCAGGGTCAGACCGGGTCACAACCGGCCCCCATTGGAGCTGACTTAGCCAGCCAACTGCCTCGCTCACGCTCTGTCCACACCTCAGAAGGCTGAAACCGGACGTCCTCCTGCTGCAAAACAGTAAAGCTGCATTTATGTGCCAATCAGAGGCTCCAGGTTCAGTGTGAGGTTAATGACCTTTGTTTGGATCTGCTGTTTTTTTTGTTTTTTTTTTACAAGCCAAAGGTGGAAGAAAGAAAAATCTAAAGTCTCACTCCATTTCAGTGTAAGCCACAAGTTTCTGGGAAAAAATAAGTCTGTCTGCATGTCGTCTTCCTTTGGCTAGACAAGCCAATGGGATATCCTGGTCAGAATTCATGACGGTGCTGAAGAAAGACAATCATCCAACCTGGAGTACTGTTCGCATGACGTTTCCCAGTTGTAAACTTGATCCCACATGAATGAAATTTCCAAACAATTAAGAAAATCCAAAATCCAGATGGATTATGGGACAATTTGCTGTCTCAGATCAGTTTTCCATTGTCTGCTTGGTAATATGGATCCAAATTGTGCATGTGGAGAAGTGTTGAATACAGTAGAATCATCTGAGAAGTCCAGATGTCAAAACTCCAGGTTAGATTTGCCAGGATCCATCGTTGAATCGGTCTCAGTGTTTCCTCATCGGTGTAGATGCCTTTTAAGAAAACAGAAATTAAGAGTTAGTATGATCAGGAATTAAAAAAAATCGTCAGCTAATTTTTCTCTGAGTCATCTTACCTCCCTCATTTTAGAACTGACTGTCCTGTTTTCATGTAATGAATTCATCTCATGCATCATCAAATGTAAGAAAATCCTTTACTCACATATAAAATACCGCTTTAGTAACACAAACCACCTTGGAGATATATTTTGGAACAAATGCCAATTGTTTTCCACAATGCAAAGATCATGCATGAAAACCAATGAAATGCTAATAAAAATCCCAGTTTCTTAACTAATATCCAAACGAATGGTTGGTCGACTGATAAATGAATCAAAAACTGACAAAATATTTTGGCTGTCGTGGCCCTGCAGGAGCTGTACCTTCAGTTTGGCTAATTCTGAGCAGATACTGCAACACCAAAGCACTCTGATGTTATATAATTACTCCAAGCAGTCCGAGCTGACCTAATTCCATTGGATAGGACAGATTCAGCATATCAGAGTGTTTCTGATTGAGCTGGTACACAGACAGATAGTGGTGGAGACGACTTTTACCAGGGTCACCAAGAACACACCCACTCAATGAATGGACTTTCACACTATAGAGTCTGCACAGATTCGCAGAGTCAAAACAGGTCTGTGCAGAGAAATCAACAAATGCATAGTGACACAGTGACATATATATGAACAGACACTGAGAAATTTGAGCACATACACACACACACACACACACACACACAGACCATGGCTGCAACCAGTACCTTCTCCACTACAGATACAGCTTATAAAACCAAGCAGCAATGCATCAATATGCAGCTCAACTAGCAGTCTGCTCTTCTGTTACAAAACACCCAAATATATGTATTAAAAAAAAAAACCCACACACTGAAACCATGAATATATGAGGACTGCCCTGCCATCACGCCTGTCTGCAGACCCACTGCAAGACATGTCAGACATACACACATGTACACATACACAGTCAGGCTGCAGCATGTAAGAATAAAAACACACTCACCTTGATCGCCTCAAGATCAATGGCAAGATGGGCTGGGCCTCGTCTTGCTTTCACTTGTCTGCTTCCCCCTCTGTCTTCCCGTTCCCTCTGTCTCTCTGCAGACCAGCAGTGTGTCACCACAGCGAGAGAAAAAAACACTTGGCGTCTCCGTGAATATCCGCGGCTTCACCAGCTTCCCTCCCTCCCTGACTCTCCTCTCCCTCTCCCCTGCCACAGTGGTCTCCCCCAGCCACCCCCCACCACCACCACCAGCACAGCCTTCGTGGAGAAGCCCATCTCCCCTCCCCTCCCCTCCCCTTCCCTTCCCTTCCTCCTCCCGCACAGACGCACAGTGTGTCCATTAATCCCATACAACAGCCTCCGCTCCTCCTCTCTCCATCGGTACCCCTGCTTTCTCTTTCTCTCTCTCTCTCTCTCTCTCTCTCTCTCTGGCAATGCCTTTTATGTTTTTCTCTTATTGGCAGCCACATGCCGATTCTCTGCTTCAATAGTCAGGCGTCAGTTCTCTCCATCATACTCACCCACACACAAAGCAGATTTTTATTGGCACACACTGCTCACATAAAAAAAAAAAAAAAAAAATCACAATAAGGAATCATGTCTCCTGTTACTCACTCTCCTTTTCTCTCTCACTCCTATTGACTATGTCCTTTTACAGTCATTCAAGGACATACAATACATCTATCCATTTTAAACCCTAAAACAGGCATCATCATGCTACTCTATTTATTTTCAAATCTTGGACAGTTTGGAGCACAATCCATATTTTTTGTGCTAAAGCTACACTTCATGAATTTACTCCTTCAATAACAAACAATAAGATCGTAACTAACAATCATTTTCATTCATTTATTATTCTTGTTGTGAAAACTGTCCATCACAATTTCCTAAATGCAAAGTTAAAATTTCTCTTTTAAAAAGTCCAACACTGCAAAACTCGAATATATTCAGTTTACCATAATTGAAAACTTAAGAAAAAGACTAAGGCTGCAAATATTCACATCAACAGGATTTTTTTGCTTAAAAATGACTTAAACGATTAATTACTAAAATTGTTGATTAATTTTCTACTAACTAATTGATTAATTGACAAATAATTTGAGCTCTAAAGTAGTCTAATGAAGTTAAGAAGGGCTGCAACAAACGGTTATTTCCATTAATGATTAATCATTATTTTCAGAATTCACTGATTCATCATTCGGTCGATAAAATGTCAGAAAATACTGAAAAATAAATTCCCATACGCTGAGATGAGGCTTTCAAATTGTTTGTCAATGGTCCCAAACTCAAAGGTATTTAGTTTACTATAAAGTAAGACAAGGAAGTAAATCAATTAATTACCAGATACCTGCCAATTAATTTTTGGTCAATCAACTAATTGATTAAGTGACTAACTGTCTCAGCTATAAGACAGACTGTGACAGTCTGCAGCGCAGCCTCTGATGATCTCTGCAAACATCCAAAAACTAAACCTGCGCTGACTTTTGCTTGTTCAATGCTTTTTCAAAATTAGTATAACATTCACACATCAGGAGAGACTGTTGCAGGACTGCAACACATTGATATAAACTGACTGTCAACATACAAATAAACACACACAAACAGTTGTACATGAAGCTGCAACGCTATTCTGTAAGTCTCCCCTTTTATAGGCATTATCTAGATTTGATTTATGCCCTGCGCCTGCGCTGATTGTTTTCTATTTACAAAAGTGACTGCACAAAGAAGCTTTGCCTCAAAAAAATCCTGCACAGACCACTAAATCAAACCCACCAATTAATTATGAAGGAGCGAGAGGGCGAGAGAGCGACCCAGCAATTAATTATGCAAGTGAAAGAGAGAGATGGAGATGGAGAGAGAAGAAAGGCAGAAAATGAGTCATGATTCACACCAACCAGGGGAAAAGTTAGGAAACTGAACAGAAACAGTTTGTTAACAACGAAAATCAAGTCTGGTTTATTGTGCAAGTTCTACAACACAACATAAAACCAGTCTCACATCTGCAAGGATAACTACTAAATAAAAACATACTGCTTGTAAAACCTTTACACAAAAACTATTAAAAATTACCAAGTAGCAACAATAAAACAACTTTATTTGAACTAGCGTTCAGTTGGACGAACTCTACATCTCTTTTAAAGTTTAAACGATTTGATGACTAATTGATCAGGCAATTGATAGAGGATGAATCATTACTGTCATTGTTCATGACAGTAGTAGTTCTGGCAGATTAACTGTAATGAATCAATGTTGAAATCTGCAAAGCAAGGTTGGGCTTTGAGGTTATTTTATTTTAATTCAATCCATCTGACAGGTTTACTCTTAGATGCCTGAATTACCAACTACAGCCCGACCAACACTTGATTTCTGAGGCTGATACCAGTATCTATCTATGATAGTTACAAACACTTGATGACATATATCATCTAATATAATTATTACAATTAACAGTTTCTTAATCATCTGAAACATGTCTATGGCATTTCTATTCTGCAATTTCTTGTTACTTATCGCCTAACATATACGCTGATAAGTACATATATCTACAGTAATACTGGCCGACATATTTGGCCGCTGATTTGTTGGCCGAGCTCTATTTCCTCTCGTGCCAAGGATACATGCTCGTAAAAACAAGACGGAAAACACTCACTTTGTAGGTGATTCGAGGCTTCTGACAGTCACAACAAAAATGAAAAGTTCACCTAATTTTTATATAATGCCGGTCTGCTGTAATCTACGGTGTTTGTCATTCTGTCCACTACATACAAGCCACAAGGTAATCTTTAAATTTCAGAACCCATTGACACTGTACCAATAGTTAACTAAGGTTCTTAAACTCTGACCTGACAATCCTACAGGTGGAAAGCTTGACTTTGAAGCACACTGCACTGTTAGGGCTGCTGCCGTCATCTTAGGACAAGTTGATATTGACTACAAAATAAAATTATCAGGGGACTTCAAATTTACCCAACACTGTTCACCATACAGGATACCGATGTAGTTCATGGGCTGCCTGTCCCCAAACAGACTTGAGATGGCGCTGTCGGCCACAGTAGCACAACAGTAGAAAGGATTACAGTAGAAAGATGGTTATACCTCAAAGAATCTGTGATGCAGTGCTAGACTTTTTTTTTATAAAAATAAATATTTGGATAAATATTTTAGATATATCTGAGACATTGGCTTACACTGCTGACTAATGAAAGTCAGACATTTTATTAGCATCAGTTTCTCATCCAGTTTGCGGCCCTATCTACAGTTTTTTTTTTAAATATGCACAGAGCAACTTTTGGAATTTAGACCCAATAGTGTATTTAATATTTTGGCGTAAATTTGGCATCATCAAAAATAAAATGAGTAGATCAAAAAAAAAAATCAGAAAGTGTGGTGCCTGTTAGAGTCTGTGTGAGATCTGCTATTTCTAATGACATTCATTTGATAACGTCTACGAAAAACAGATTGAGACATGTCTAAAAGATATAATATTCTTTTACTCAGTTGCACAAACTGAAAGAGACTGAAAGTGGTGCTAATCCAGTACTTGCTGATCAGTTTTTTTTAATCATATGATAATTTAGTCCATATTCTTATTAAATATTTATATATTTGAAAATGTATAAATTATAAATTTTTACATTTTAATGTACATTGATTTAATATGCCTAGAAAATACTGTAATGATTCACTACTATGGACATTTTGTTGCATGTATGAAACATTACTTACTTGTTGGACCCTGTCCGATGAGTTTTCAAATATAAACAAATTCAAGCTGAACTAACAAAAACAAATATTATCTTAAAGTGATAATGTGGGTCAAAATTGCAGAAAAAAACAAGTGTATCAGTTCAACTAATGCCACCAGAAACATTATCTCCCCTTTTTGTTTAGCTTCCTTCTATTCTTAACCCTCTTCCTCTTCCTCTTCCTCATCATTACCCTGTCCTGAATCTGGGACCCACAATCCAGAGTCAATACACCTCCTCAGATGGTATTTTCCTTCCTGTAGAGAGAAAACACAGAGATACCAGTTCAAGACAGAATGAATGAATGAATGAATGAATAAATAAATAAATTTTGGTGGCATTTTGTGCCAATTCAACACTTTCTGATCCTCACCATGATACTTTTCTTGACTGGACATTACTGTTATTACTTTGACTCTCAGTTACAAACACACTCACCTCAGGGTCCAGTTTGCTGAGAGCGTCCTGCAGCATCTGAATGTTCTTCTCGTCAAAGCTCCTTTGTATTTCCTATAAAACAAAAACTGTCAAAGTACTGATGTAATGCAATGAACCTAGTGAAATGATCCCTGTAGGAAAAACAATTGTTCAATGTCATGTTTAAAATGCATATGATCACTTTAATATGCACCTCACTGTTCTCCAATCTTATTAAGTTCTGTCTTAACTTTACCGTTCTGAAGTTTATCATATCATCAACAACTTTGTTCAAATTTAAGCTTAGGGAAAGTAGATGATGCCATTTACCTTGTACAAAGAGCAGAGTCCATTCTGCTGAGCTGTGTATTGACGTCTCTGGCATCAATAGACTGCGCAAACACTGACTTCAAAATCTACAAACAACGATCGGATATCTGAAAAAAATTAAATGCAGGCTCTCGCACCAACTACACGACTCTTAAAGTAACTATTTGTTTTCAAACAGGTCATTAAATAGTGTACAGTCTTTAAAACCCCTTTCAAATACATACGACATTGAAAAGAGAGATTTCTTCAGATACCTTCAGGTCAGAGACTACTTTTATAAAAAGGTAAAAAATAAAAAAAAATTAAAGAGGAAAAAGACTTTTTGTGGCTCAGGATAAATAACTCTTCAAAATACACTTGGCTGGTAGTAAGACAGCCATCACACAGAAATGTTGTCGTAAAAATGTTTTCAATAAAAATAAAAAAAACTATGGAGAAATGTTACATGAAATACAGTACGAATGGACTCCAGATATGTGCCTATAAAATGTAAACCATTACATGTCACTGGAAGACACTAATGACACCACTGTAGAGCACAGACCTCCGCCAAGGCCAATGTCAAACAACAATCTACCTCAAAATTTTATGGGTTCTCTCCGGCCCCATTCCCCATGCCCCATCAGTCCACCGAGTTCAGTGCAAATCGGTTCAAACAGACACGGGTGAAAACATAGCCTACTTGGTGGAGGTAGTGAAACCAATATCACGTGTTAATACTCAAGAATCGACAAATTCTTGAGTATTAAGAATCGAAAACTGAACAAAACAATAACTTGTGGCCAGGTGGCTAATGCTGGTGTGTATAGGTTCATCTGCAGTATTGACTTTTTCTGCCTTGTTGCTTCAGCAGCTACAGCAGAAGTGTTGAATGTGATGTGCTGTGTAAACTGGATGAGATGGGAGACGCTCTAACAGACCTGTTGTTTTCTCTCACAGCCTCGAGGGATGTGGAGCGAGGCAACACATGCTTTTTTTGGTTGCAGTGTAAAGCTACATTAAATCTTGCTGTTACAGTGGCTGTGGAAACCTCCCATTTTGTAAACACTCAATGTTAATTACTGGGATAAAAAGTTTAGTTTAGTCTGACACAGACTTTGATGGATTTTACCTACCAGGATTATTTATTGAATGAGTTATTTAAAGACCTTTTATTGAATTGTGCTTGTCTAACAACAGCAAACTGAGAGACATAAATGTACATGATATCGACATTGCAGTGGGCAGAAAATCTGACTCGGGTCTGATTTAAATGGATGTTTATATTTGTCCGTATACGCCTCTGAAATTTATGAAACTGATGAAATAAGACAAACAGGTATTGGTTTGTAAATAAAATTGACACTCCAACTCCTAAATACTGAGAAATGGACTGAGAAACTTAATCATAGAGGAAGAAGTCACCAAACTAAATATCAGGCAATAATATTTGTTGGCCGAGAACAAACACCGCTCAAAATAAGAAACAACCATTTTTCATTCATAGTGTTTTCTTATTTTGAGATTGCTTTATAAAATTATCATCCACCACCCATTCCTTGCCTTCTGTTAAGGCATATTAACCTGCTCTTTTGACACTTGCACACTTGTGCATTTTAAGTCAAAAAAAATTGCAGCGATATTCACTCGAAAATAGAACTGGCACCATTTGTTGCATTTCAGGAAAAAAACAGCGACAGCCCTGTGGCAAACACTTCTGAAATTCTCAGAAGTCTATGCGTGTGCCAGTGTGTGCATGTGTGTATTTGTGGTTACCTTTGGCAGTGATTCATAGACCTCTACAGGGTCTAAACCACCCGGGCCTAGTCTCTTCTGCCTCTCCTCCTCCTCCACCTCCTTCATGGCGTCCTCCATACGAATCTGTGCACAGCTGCGGACCCGCTCCTTCAGCAACTCCAGCTCACGGTCAAATGCATCTTGGTATGGCTTGTCTGCAGTCTGAGATGGAAGATATGAAATTAAGCATCTCAGATCCCTTCAGGTTTTCCCTTAGACCTCCCTTATAGTGACAGAGGGATTTATTTCTGAGTGCAAAACATTTCATGTAATGGGAAAGAGATTTGAGTAATGAATATATCAAAGACGATTGTCAGGCGGTAACAGGTTTGCTTAGATCTACCTTTACATGCAGCAGATTGAGGGAGACTCCGTTCAAGATTCTCCACAGGCTGCATATCACTCGTGTTACCTTGCAATAATAGATCATGCCCCCTTCCTGAATACACTGTGCTGTCACTGTCAGATATGAAGCTGTGATTCTACTGCTTTTTGGAGTGTAAACTAATTTCTAGATTCTGGGCATTTGTTTACAGAAAAGAGCCTCGTTTCTCCCCTTATCATACTTTAAACTTTTGATAGACCCTAGGGAGGCCCGATACTGGTCAATTTTGACATGAATTGCAGATGGCGTACATTATATCAGTCTCACACACTTTGTAAAATTTCCACATGTTGTTTTGTTTTGGTGGCCTGTGACACGCTGCCGCATTGAACAAGGTGGGAGGCGGGACAGCACACAGTGCTTCTCTCAGCTGCAGACACCGGATTATTAACAACAACAGGTGATCGGTTTAAAGGTGTTCAGTGACTAGAAGCATCAATTCCAATCTACCAATCTATTTTTAATGAAAATCGGCCAATCATGATCAGCAGCCAATCAATCGGGGCATCTCTAATAAGCACCTCTTATGAATATCGATCTTATGGATCAAAGATACTCCACCTAATGTCAACAACCTCACACATTAAATAATCTGGGCCGCTTTCTTAAAAGGGAATGATGGGTTGTTTCTGATGGTTTGGGTACTTTTTCTAGATTATTTAGCTGCAGATTTGAAAAGCTTACTTTTAAGGGGTAAGTGTTCCTTGGAGTGGAAGACCCATCTCATAACACTACCTTCAGGCACTACATGATACATAAGATGATATGACTACTGAAGTGGACTGAAGACTGTTATTTGATTTAAAAACCCCCTCTGAAGAAAACCTTGTTAACATGTCCATATGGTGGTATATAATACAAGACATATCATGAGCAGTCACCATCATGACTGTGTATTTCCACCTTGGAACTGTAGTGAACCAATGCCAGTCTCCTAAAAACATATTAGACAGCCAGGGTTTCATACATCATATACATAAGGAACCAATCTTGTCAACTTGAAGGGGTGGGCAAAATAATCCTGAAATTTGTCAGTACAGAGAGCGAGAGTTTGCATTAACGGAGTCACTGACACTGGCAGCCACTAGCAGTTGCAAACATAAACAAATAAAAGATGCTAACTGCAATAACAGTTCTGATATGTCTGTCTTTTTGCTGATAATGGTCACAGACTTCTCACAATCTCTCCACTGTTTCCTCTAACCATCTTGATAAGCACTGTTTTTTCACCAGCAACCGTTTCACTACAGTCGTGGGATGTTATCTGTAGGGGTGGGGTATGCTTTGCTTTCTTTTTAAACTCAATCAAATCTACCACAAAAAAACGACAAAGATAAACAAAGATAACAAAGATATGACCAAATTCCAACAAATAAAATAAACAAATAGAACTTTTTCCTAGGGAACGTGACTACACAGACAAAGATGCAAGAGATCACATTTCATTACAGACCTTGATCTTTGAGAAGAATTGTCTGAAGCAGCCTCTTGGGTCGACCTTCAGTGTCCGAGCCAAATCCAGGATGAACTGCATGACGATGGCCTGGTGGGCCACCTGCTCCATCAGTGCATGTTTCTATAAGTACAAGGAGAATTAACAAGGTTTTTATCAGGCTGAACGAGTTGCTTTAATCCAGAGTAATTTTCTCACAGCACTCACCTCATCTATTTCAAAGTCAATACAGATGACAACTAGGTAGTTAGCTGTCTCTTCGCACACCAGATGTGGGTTGTCTGACAGATACTTCTGACTGTCGTCCCAACGCCGCAACATACCTGGTGCACACACAAACAAATCCAGCAAAATGCTGCATTCAACTGGAAGTCCTGAGTTTTTTTCAACATGAGAAGTGGAGTATGTTCAAATGGCTTGAAAACACTGTTGCTAGTTGACTCACAATAAAAAATAAAAAAAAAAACTTTCGCTGCCTTGTTCCCTTTTCAAAACTGGGGATTTTGTGTTTAGACCATTACAAAACATGACAAGAACATAACTGGAAACAAGAAGAGTAAAAAAAGAAATAGATTGCAACAAATAATTTCCATGAGCTCAACATTTTAAAGGGGGAACTCCACTGCTTTTATACATATGGGTCAGCGTGCTCATCACTGGGAGGACTGCTCGTAATGTATGATGCCTTCTGTGGGTCTAAGGAAGCTTTGCAAAGTCTGAAAAAGTAACCCTGGCAATGTCATCTGGGTTATCTCAGCTTGGTTTGGAGAGTGCACATTTTTAAAAAGGAAGCCTGAGTTACAGACTAGGGGTGTTAAGTTTGAAAGATGTGGACATTTGCCAGATACAGAAAGGCCAAACATTCGCTCATCATTCCAAGCAAGATTTATGTGCTTCCAGTGGGGAATTGATCCTGCTCAGTTTGTTTATTTTCTTGTTTATGTAACTCTAAGTAAAATGCTACAAGCAGCAGTGAGTGCAAAAAACAGTGAGAGAAGTTAGTCACAAAAATGTGTTTGATAAGATGATGTATAATTTTAACTTGTGGAATGCTGCTTGAAACCAGATTGGCAGCCCTCAGTCTGTTTATAACCCCACCAAGACTATTTCCCGTCTGCTTTTCCTCCAGGATCTCTTGGCCATTTCTTAATATCTGTCCATTTTGATTCCTCCTACTGGAAATTAAATAATAAATTGTTTGAGTTACCTTATAAACACATCAGCATTCATCACAACTTATTAACTTGTAGCTATCAGGAAAAATTCTTAACCCCAAAATCCTTCACTATTGGCTTGGTAGTACCTTTCCCATTTTGTAGTAAACATCAGGTTCAGTAAGTCTAAAGCATACCAAAGTGTTTGATTTCCTTTGTATACTTCTGCACAAAGGTCTTGTGCTTTTCCACCACTTCCTCCGTTTCCTCCTTTGTTACAGGCTGGATGTTGAGTACGCTCTAGAAAACAAGTAATAGAAAACAGATTAATTGGCATACTGACAAATCACATTAAATCTGGTAAACCCTGCCACACCTTACCTTGCTGAAACCTTCTTTGCTGATAGTGTCGACGTTCCAGGGCAGTTTCTTTTCTTCTCGCCGGTGTTGCTCCATCATTTTCTCAAACGCCTTTTGATCCTTCTTCAGTTCTCTCACCTCAGTCTGAACTTTCTTCAGCTCAGCCTCCTGCTCCTCATCTTCCTCTCCCTCCTTCTTTACTTGTTGCAGCTCCCTAAGTCGTCCCTGGGCTTCCTCTAATAACCTCTTGCATTCAGCAAAGTTGTTCTCCAGATCTTCCCCTTTCTGCTGAAACTCAGCCATTCTCTCTAACCGGGCCTGTTGTGGCAAGCCAGAGTGGATGACAGTCAGGGGATCAGATAGGGAGGGGACACTCAAAAGTTAAATTAGAAGAAAACTACATCACACACATTAAAAAAAGGATGTGTGCATGACAGGAAACAAAAAAAACAGGAACACCAGTCTGTGCATAAGACTGAAACAACTGCCTAAAACCTACATTGCACAGTCTATTTTATTTTAAAATAAATGCATTTGTATTAAATCAGTGCCTGATGTGGGAGAGATATGTCAAATATCATAGATATGAAGTGTTCTGTCTTGTGTCTGGCTACATAGACTTATAGTTCAGGTTTGAATGAAAATGAGTAAGGCCTCATATGTTTATCTTCACTACAGTCTCTCCACACATAGTTGAGACATTCCAAACATGCCAGTGGAGTTATTTGGACTTTCCAACATCTAAACTATCTTTGAATTATTGTCAAACATCTACACAGGAACGAAAAACATAAAAAAAAAAAATAGGAGGGAGCTGGAGACTACAAGAATTTACTTAACAAGTCACATGACTGGGTACCAACAAGTTAAGCTCATTACCCAGATTCACATTTAAAGAGACAGAGCTTGACCATTGTGGTTACTGTAGCAACCATACTAGATATAATTCATATATCTTTTTTCCACTTTTTGCCTAATTTTTTTCACATCTAACCAAGGTGATACTCAAAAGGACTGTGTGAAATAATAAAAAAAAAAAAACTAGAGCCAGGCAAATAGTGGATGTTTGAGGCTTATATCAGTGTATATATTTTAAAGTTAAAAACAAATATTAATGGATAATCATATATGTGCCAATATTCCTGCAAAACATAAAAACACATTTGATGAGGCTACCAGAGATTTACTGTTGTAACCACTTCTAGAGTTGAAAAGTAAACTTTGCAGTAGTATCTCATGGACAAGCTGTCAAATCTTAACTTAAAGTCCACTTATTAGCTTTTTCCAGAGCATTCAACTGCATCCCACAATCTTCAATGGTGGATGGTGAAGAAGGCTGTGAGATTCAGTAGAGAGCTTTGGACAAAGCTACTAAGGAGACTGCGAGATGAAGAAAAAGGCTACTAAGTGGACCTTAAGTGAAGATTATTTAGTCAAACTCAAATTTCCCAAGATAAAGATTAAACTTTCATGCTCTATGTCAAACATATTTTTGACATTTCTGTACTGAAATTTCTTGTTAGTGCTCTAATTATTTCCCCTTGATAAGATGCAATAGCAATCTGTCAGATCATGTGAATTGATTAGGTGCTATTAGCACTGCACACATTTTTATCAGGGTCACATATCTGTTGCAAATGAATGGTGCCTATAGCTATTTACATAGGGTCACAAATACTGTGAGTTGTTAAACCAGACCCCATAATATACAAATGTGGTTATAAATTTTGATAGAAAACCAAATATGAAAATAGAAATATTGTATTGATAAGCAAATATTGTGACCCCCCTAAATACAAATTAAGTAACAAACTTAACAACAAACTGTCTGGTGTCACAAAATACTGTGACCACATGGTATTTATATATGGTCACAATATTTATAGCTGTTTAGTATATATCATTAATTCTGCTTGTTTTCAAGTAGTGTGTTCTCTTCCATCTCCCTTTTTTCCTTTTCGTAAAGCACCTGTATTTTAAAAAGTGCTTTACCAATACACTTTTCTAGCTAGCCTTTAGCTAGCAGTTCTTTTAGCAACACAGTATCAGACAGGTCACAGATTTTTGTCTAATACCTGCCGGTCAAGCTCTGTACGGACAGCTCTGGCTATCGGTCAGTTACTAAGAGACACTTCTACTGGTAAAACTAACCAGGTATAAGACTCCAAACTTCACGGCTACAACAAGTTTCACTGCTGACCCGGTGTCTCATTCTGAATAAGCTCGGCGTGTCGACATACGGACTGGCTACATCTTCGTCGTCTGACACATAGATGTGATCCCAGGCGCTGTAGTCGACGCCGGCTCGGGTGCTCATCTTCCAGCCTAGTTCTGCCTCCTGTCCCCGGGGTTTTCCAGTTTCAGTCACAGCGGAGGGAAACTACAGGGCTGCTCAGCTGGGGCACTACACTGACAAAGCGTCAGCAAAGTGAACAAACGAGACAGAAATGGATCGTTTTTCAATCCTCTTAGTGAGAGGAGCTGCCACCAGCCGTTTAATTAAGTCCCCGGTAGAACGACTGCTGCGCGCGCAGGGAATCCAACCGACATACGTCATCAGGAAGAGCAGATATTTGTTTTGTTTTGTTTACAAAATAACAACAGTGATAATATAATGATAGTTATATTATATAGGCCTAGGCCTACGGTAGAAGCACTGAAATTGGGAATATTAATGTTAATAGAAATATGGAGTAAATAAGACAAAATCATTATTAATTATAGGAGCTGGTATTAGGAATCTAAAAGTTTAGCTAAACCTAATGCAATCTGATAGGCTACAACAGTCCAGCAATAAATCCTCCTTTCATGAGGAGCATAATGTTCAGTTTTTATTGAAATTGTTTTGGTTTTGTTTTGCACTTCTTGTTTACTGGTATGTAGGCTACTGATATGATTCCTTTAACTGAGCAGGGAGAGTCACAACTTGTGAACCCAGAAGGATACTGGACAAAAATGATTATTTCTTTCAGTATGTAAACATGTAGATAAATACATATGTGGTTTACTATAAACATACCATTCAGTCAGGGCTTAAAATGGGATTTGTGACAAGAGGAAACCCTTGTCCGCTGACATTTGAGATGGTTGGGTATGGGAGGGGTCGTTTCCACAGTCTACACTGTGTGGCTACAGTTTTCGAAGGGACCATTTCTTCAATAGGAAGTAGGTCCAGTGAAAATTGCAGACACTGTGTTCTGTGAATGTGGATCATCCCTAACAAGGACACTGTTTCTGGAAAGAAAGCTGTTTAATTTTCTTATTCACCTCTATTGAAGCCTATTGATTAAATTTCAGAGACAGATATCTCAAATTAAATCTTACATCTTTTGAAGCACTATAAAAAAAATAATAATACCACACACCAAATATACAGGCCATATACATGTTTGACAAGCGTGACCTTTTGCAACCATAAAACATTGACACAGCGGGAAACAGATGCAGGCCGGATTCACAGGTGTTTCCTCTGCAAGTGTTTTCACCTTTTGGACATGCCATGATGTTTAGTCGTAGTTTGCAAAAAATGTGACCCGTCATTTCTTGTCAGTTGTACATGACCCCTGAGGTCTAGGGCATGAACAATGGACCTGTTTTGACAACAGTCACAAGAATTGAATTCATTTAAGACTAGGAGGAAAATGTGTTGTCCCGACAATGAGAAAACAGGTTCATCTAATAGATCTAATAAAAACTGGGGTAACACTCGTCAGAAACAGATTTACCTTAATCATGCAAATGAAACATGATCTAATGGAGATGTGAATCTGTACCACACTAATTAAATTTTCCCGTGAAAAGAGGCTGAAATATGCTGAGATTTCAAATTGTTCATACTCCTAAATATATTTTAACTCTTGGTTAATGATGGCACTATTAACCATTACAGATGGATTCCTCTATTTTACATTCACATTCAAGGATGAAATCAACCATTCCTTAAATCTGCTTCTCTTCCTCTCCTCATCCTTCTCAAATCTCCTCGTGTAAGGAGAGGAGGAAGAGGACAGGGAAAGTAAAACATTTCCAGGATGTAGTCACTTGTTCCACTTTAACCAGCCCATATAACAGAAGTGGAGTTTCCTGTAAAAGCCTCAGAGATCCATAGTTCTGAAGAAATTAAGCCAGCAATGAATAATCTCACAAACAGGAAAACTGTAATTACTATGTCCCGTTTCTTTTAGTACATTCCACATACTTTCCATTTTGTCACAGTGTAGAACTATTTAAGTCCGTCTAATAATCTGGGGCGTCAAGTGGCACAGTGGGTTGAGCAGGCACCCCATATGTAGAGGCTACAGTCCTTGCTGCAGTCAGCCCCGGTTCGAATCCCGCATCGGACGGCCCTTTACTGCATGTCATTCCCCCTCTCTCTGCCTCTACATTTCCTGTCTCTCTATACTATCCTGTCCAATAAAGGCACAAAAGCCCAAAAAAATGTACTTAAAAAAAAAGTCTGTCTAATAATCTTTTATTTATACTATGAAACAAGGTCAGATTCTTACATTGGACAACTGATAATAAGCAAATACTATTTTTAACCTATTGGTGGATCAGTGTTGTGGTGTTTTAACACTGTCTCATTTAACTACTGTTAATAGAAAGCACCTTGTAAGTAAATCATCAATGAAGGACAAGGAAGTGATACCATTTATTCATGCTTTAAAAATAAACTGATCGAAGCTTATATCTCCTTACTTAAGTTCCAGTGTAAAGTTCATCATTATACAGCATTTGCTTGTATGAATCATGCCATACACACAGTGAGTAAATTCACACAGGAACTTTTGATGGAAGTTGGTTGAGGTCAGGCTCAAGCTTTCTGTGGTATAGTAGCAGCTGTGAACTTCAGTTTTCACATATTTAACTTCCTCAATGTAGCACTTCTCTATATAAGGCTATGAAGTTCTTTGTAGTAATATACCCAAAATAAAATCATGAGAAACAGCAAAACAGCATGTTCACCTGAACAAAAGAACAATGCATAATACTGATATGTTAGCATGAACATAATTTCCCACTTCCCTTTGTAAATGACAAAATAGTAGTGATGTTGCAATTAACTTTTTTAGTAATTGCAAAGAAAAAGAAAGTCTTCTTTATTTATACACTACTTTCATCTAATACTTTCACATGTTATTATCAAACAATCTGCACTGTTTCAATATACTTAGAGAATTTCATCCTTTTTCATCCACTACCCCAATACAACTGCAGTTGAAACTGGTTAAAATTATGTGAAACAGCAATAACAATGCACATTAATCTACATTTACATGTAAATGTGCCAGTGTGACGCAGTGTGGGTGTTCTAAAGCCAATGAAATGACAGGTTAGGAATACAAACAGAGGACAGTAAGACACACAAATGACAGCAATAGCCACAGGCCCTCCTTGTACAGTACCAAACTCATTAGTTCAAGAATAAGGCTTTTGATATTCTATATTTTTCTCATTCAGTTCCCATGAAAAGACTAAAACCATGAGCTAATCTTACTCAAGAAGAAGACCCCAGGTGTCTGTGTGGAAAATATTTTGTGGTAACCAGTTACGAATCTGTTTGATACAATGCAGACATTATAAAACTTAAGTGGGCCCTAAAGTGGCTTAATTTTGAGAGCCTCAACAAAAGCACAACTAAGTTTTGTCAATAATGTTTGCTAAAAACAACTGTGCTCAGCTGTATTATGAAATTGCTGAACCTTTTTTTATAAATATACTTGTTTCATGTCTTCAGCAGGAATGAATGGGCTTGGGTCTGAGTGCCACAGACAGTACATAGGAAAGTACTGAAGTATTGAGAGATTAACACATTGTTGGTTTTAATCTTTTTATAGAATCCGTCAACAACAATAGAAATATAGAATAACACAATTTTGGCAGACAAACAACAACAAACAATCCTCTCTGACTTAAAAAAACAAACAAAATGTGCCACAAAATATGATATTTGCTTCACACTTTTTGAAATACCCTTTGGTGTAGACAGCTCTCCTTTAATACATCAGTCTATGGCCTAAAACTTAAGTTTAACCACAAGGTATGAGTTGACTTGAGACACAGAGACTTCTGGTGGGGTCGGGCTAAATACAGCTGTGCCTAACAGCAAACTGAAGCTTTCACAAACACAGCAGTTGAGTCTAGTGACTTGTTCAACTCATCACTTAGGTTACACAAGTTCAAACTTGACTTAAACTCTTTTTTTTATCATATTATTTGGGGTATTTTATGTCATCAGATAGCGCCAGTAGAGAGATGAGAGGAAATGAGGGTGAGGGAGATGTAACAAGAATCCATTGCCAAACATTGGATGTGATGGTTGACATCTTAAACGCTGTAGTTATGTACAAAACAACTGCTCCAGAGTGTCCGTGCACATTTCATACTTTCCCAGACTTACTCTGTGATGGGCACAGCAACGTGTCGTGTGTGCAAACGAAAAACGTCCTTCAGATTGTACTGTCCCATTCGGTTGTGTTTGTAGAAGTGGATTAATAATATCGTTGAGAAGAAGATAAGCAGAAGCCCACCTCCTACTACCCCGTATATAATGTATGGGATGATGTCGGCTGCGGAGAATAAAGTACAGAAAAACAGAAGAGAGATATTAAACATCAGACTACCACCAACCAAATCACAATGAACTTCCTTCTTTGTTTCAGTCAGTTCAAAATAGAGCAGAAAAAGCAGTACTGAAAGCAATGTTGTGTTTTTCCATCAGGGACTCACTTTTCAGTAACAATCTTAAAAACAAACTTAAAACTCACCTTTGACATCAACATTATACATCACAGTGATTTCCCCCACGTTGTTTCTAACATCACAGGTGTACTGGCCTCCATGCTCAAAAGCTACAGATTCGATAGTGATAACGCTGCTATTCCAGGGGGAAGGACTAGCTGGCGGGATTTTCCAGGTGTATAAGGGGCTGGGGTTTCCCACAGCTGTGCAGTTCAGTTGTAGACGTTCCCCCTCTGTGATGGTGACAGTCTTTGGATCTGATGTCTCTAGATGAGGTTTATCTGTGTGTTGGTAGAGGGAGGGAGTTGAGGGAGGAAGAAACACAACACGTCATTACAGCAACATGGAAACAATTTTGGAAAATTACACATCTCATTCATCGACACAGTGTGTTGTAAAAGAGCAGTGGTGGAAAGCACCATAGTTCCTTCACCACAATCATTTTGTGTTCTTTACTTTCAGTTTCTGCTACTACATACTGTTACACCACTTACATTTCAGAGGAAAATACCTTATATTCTCCTATACTTATTCAACGACTGTAGTTAAAAGATACTTTGCAGATCAATGTTTTATATACAAAACGTATGATCATTTTACTGCATTAGATACAACAAACTGGTAGTGACGTGTTATGAGTCAGTGTTGGGGAGAAGTGAAGTACGTGTAATTTAACTAGAAGTATTACAATATTTTGCAGTAGCTTGCTGGCAGTTCAGCTACATTCATATACACACATTGATTCAAGTAGTTAAATTTCTTTTTTTTTGCCATTTTATGTAGTTTAACTTCTGAAACAATTTTGGGCCATTAAAGGAAAAGAATGATTTTTTTTTCTTTCATCCTGACCCCTGCCAAGGCACACCAGGCAGTCCTGACCATTGCGTAAGTGTATGTACAAAAGACAAGGGACGGGTCTTGCTCAGCGCCCACATAGCAACTACGTCATCATGAATAAACTTCCCAAATCTCACCCTGAGTAAGAATCACAGTTTTTTTTAACTTTGGTGTGACCTGTGAACAAGTAGGTACTTTTTGCTGGCATGTGACTTTTTTGTACTATATTTTGTTATAATTTGTTCTCCCTGCAGTAGCTTTGCTATAGTTACTGGTATGAGTATCACTGTGTTCATCGGTTCAGTCAGAGAAGTAAGAATCATTGGCTATGCATTTTAGTGCAGTGGTGCTTTGAGCTAAATGCTAACATCAGAATGCTAATGTGCTGATACTAGCACCAAAACACAAAGTACAGCTCATGGCTGATTGGAATGTCAATAATTAAGGACTGATGTTGATCTCATGATGGTGCTACATGGGAAGTCTATGGATCACCAAAGTTATTTCAAGTCATCCTGAGGGCGACACGAATGCTAAATTTCATGGCAATCCATCTACGAGTTGTCAACCTCTACGTGGCATTAAAGGAAAGTCAGGGTCAGTAGGCTCCATCCTCTGGGGACCACAAATCTCTGTACAGAATGTCATAGCAATCCATCCAGCAGTTGTTGAGATATTTCAGCGTGACCCAAAGAGGTGGACAGCACAGTTCAACGTTGCTACATTTACACCAGCAATAACTATTTTGTTACTTAGTAGCGGCGGAAACAAGCTTAAAACACAGCACTGAAACATTTTGACCTTTCAGGTTGATACGGCAGATGTGTCAGCAAACAATCGCCCAACTACACACCCAGTAGACATGAAGCAAAGTATTGATTGGAAGTCTGACCTCCTGACAAATCTGCGATACAGTTGAATATTTACTATTTACAATCCTTTTAGCTCTACTTTTGGTCTCCACAAATTCCTGAGGGAAATACCTGGCTCCTTAGCTGCTAAGTGTTCCACTATGTGGCTAACTTTGTTCGTCTGCTGTTTTCCTGCTGAGCACAGTGGATTTTTAGAGCCTTTTCACTACAAACAGCTGCCACTGTTGTTGTGGGCCAGAAAAACCAAAACAACGAGCTATGAGATGCTACAAAAGACCGTAGAGATGAGGGCGATTTACCACACATTTAACATAGCAGTAATCAACTGATCCATTGCCTATATAAAAATATTGATTCAAGTGGCTTTAAGTAATAGATAAAAAATCTTCTTCTGTAACTTCAAAAGAAGCCAGATGATAAGCAGAGAGAGCTGTGCAAAACAGAAATGCTGAGGTGTGTTGGCTTTGTTGTCGGACTCACAGAAAACAGTGGCAGTGGCTCTTTGTGATGTCACCAGTGGAGGGAGCTCTGGTCCTTCAGGTCCCAGTTCCAGCTTGGCCTCGCACCAGTACTGGAGTCCATTATCTTCTTTTCTGGGGGTGATGCTCAGAGAGAAGATCTCAGTCACTGGTTTCTTCTGTTTGTTGTTGGACTGTAGTTGAGCCAGTGCTGTTTGTCCTCTGTAGAAGGTCACACTGAGCTTTTCAACCGGAGCAACCTTCTGTACTTCACACTGCAGAGTGTAGTCATGGCCCATGAACATCGGCCCAGTGTGATTAAGAAAGCTGATGGAGACACGGTTTGGAGGCTCTGTGGAGACAAACAGAGAGAGATGTAGACACACAGGCGTACAAAGCAAGCCAGAGCCGACCAGCTGAGTATAAATCCTGTTAACAAATAATAAAGGAAACCATCACTGATATTCTTTAGATTAGGTATTTTGGTAAACACAAAGTTAACTTACTGTACACAGTTATAGGCAGGACGGTGCAACACTGGTGATCAGTAGCATTAGTAAAATAGCACGTTGTAGTTGTGTCCCATTCAGTCATATTTTTAACCTTCCATACAATTGTGGTTCCATTTGTTGTATGGTCTCCCAGAGCTCTTTCTAAATCAAAAGTTTCTTTTGAGCAAGACTCGCACACGGAGCATCTGGCAGAGGTTGCGTCACCATACTTCACAACCAGTCTGGAAGGAGTGAATTCAGGTTTCTCTGCACAGCTTGGATCTGTAAGAAAGACATGAAAGGGTGTGAATTTAAACAGTCTGATGTAAAACACTCAGCAAAATATTCTTTAATTCTACATATAGTCACATTTTTCTAATCAATTTGCTTATCAATCTTTGGATCAATCAATAAGGTTATTTGTTATATGTTGGTCTATGGCTATTTACCAGTGATTTACACAGTTCAAACTATTCACTGACTGTAACACTTCCAGCTTTTAGAACTGACTGTAGTCCACTATGGGTTAGTGATATAAAGACACCGCTGATATCCTGATCTACACTGTGAATGTTTTGGTCTAGTTCAAATTTACTTTATTACGATTTAGAAAAGTACAATACATATAATATTTCTAAATGTAACTTAAGGAAAGAAAGTCAACAAGTGGTTTGTACATTACTACACAAACCACGTTAACACTACACAGCAGTATGAAGGACACTATAAAGGCTGTAGATCATACACTACAACTACGTACTAGACCTAAACCACATGGTAAAGAAACATGAAGGAAAAACACGCTTGGCAAACAAATCGTTAAAAATGATTAGGCTACGACAAACACGTTTTAAATAACAAGAGTCCATGTGCCTCCATCTGCTAACACACAGCGCTGAAATGATGAAACACAACACAGAAATGGATCTCAACACTATAATACGCGATGGACGGCACCTCGACGAAACGCGCGCCACCGCAACAGATGCGAGGAAACTTACCACAGCTGGACACATGGAAGTCACGAAGGAAATTCGCCAAAGAAACAACCAAAAATATTCTACAGAAAACCATTGTTTTCCCGTTTGACGTGTGAGCAAACAGAGAGCTGTCCGGTGAGCGAAGTGTTCGTGACCAGCGCCGATCACAGAGTGTGTCCGAGACTGAAAGTAAAAGCCTGTGGAGTAGAGACGCCGAGGTGGCGATCAAATATTCACAAGACACATCTCTCCATGACTCAAGTGAATTTCCAACTTTCACGTTACGTCATGTCTCTGTACAGATAAGCCCAAATGTGAAATTGAAAATAATTAAACACAACCGGGAAATCCCCGTACTCTCAGCAGAGTCATTTAACAATACCTGGACATTATAGGGGCTGCCCTGACAAGTTAACTGAAATGATAACACTTAACTGTAAGACCCCGTGTTCGGTGGTCATAAGCAGTTAGGCCTAATACTTTATAACACTCTATAATATAGTTTTAAACACATCTAAGTGTTTGTTAATGTATTTGTTAACACCTGCAACTCTTCCTGTGGACGCTCACAAGTGCAGGCTGGTGTATGGACAGAAAGACAATGTAATAAAACCTATAAAGCCTAATAATAAGTCAATTAATAAACACTTTAATATGTACGTGCTTACAGCTACATTGCACTGTGTTATAAGCCATTTATTAAATGTTTCTATACTGTTTATAAATGCTGAATAGGCGGACTTCAAGTAAACTATTTGGGTATGGACAGACATGTCCCTACCAATGTCCAGGTGACAGTTAATTTTTCATACCAGTATATTTACACATCTCTCTGTGTTACAGGTAAGATCTCTGCAGCAACTATGAGTTTCCAGGTTTATGTGTTTTCAGTAAAATGTTTGTTGTTATAATAAAGAGTGAAAGACTGGACTGTGAGGGATGCTTGACTCTTGATCTGGCAACCCCTCAACTTCAAACTGTTGCATATTGTTGACCAGCTGCAGCAGCAGGTAAGTATTAGTTTAATTCTTTCAAATGTTAGACATGGAAACATCTTCACCAGACAAACTTAACCTCAGTTGTAAAATATTTCAATTTCGGTGGTTGAGTGGTCACTAATGTGTGAGGCGAAAAGACCAAAAGTGAATTCAGACATCTTGTCCTTCCTAAAGAAGAACTGAAGTGTAAGTAACAGCTGAGCTCAGCGAATGAGAGAATAAATTATATAAAGAGAATTAGCTACAGCTTGTTCAACTGGTTTGTTTGTTCATGTCACGCATCATTTTATTCTGAAAATCATGTCAACAGCAGCCTGAATAACAAAGACACACAGACAGGTGAGCTGCAGGCTCTGAAGTGAGCTCTGATGTCATAGATCTTCCCATTAGATCAGCAGCTGAATGAAAAATAACATAATAATACGTTTTTTGACATAATTCAAAGATGAGATTGAGCATGAAACTCTTGAGCTGAAAGGATGAAGCTACAGAGATTTGAAGATGATTGACAGTAGATAGTTGGTTCATACAGAGCAGCACATTACCCGCAAGGTTTTATATATTGTTTTCTTGTTAAATATCTGTTTTAAAAGTTTCAGGCAAGATATTATCAGTAAACAAACACTGGGTTCAAGTAAATTTTCTGCAGAGTCAGGCTCACGTGTGCAAATGAATCAGAAAAGAGATATTGAAGAAGTGCACATAAAATTTGGCCATCTGACAAAAATGTTTCCACCAAAGCTAAAACCAAACCTATGCCCCTTGCAGTAGTGACCTTACGTAAACTCCCAGAATATGTAGCTGTGCACAGACCTGTGCGCACACCTGAGTTCATCTAATCAGACACATAACCAAAAGCATCTGTGCAGATGTGCAGGCGGTGCGGTGTGTGAGTCAATCATATGTTTCGTATGTTAAATCAGTTTGTCAGATAAATGTCGTCAAGCAAAGAATGACAGTGTTTCTCTCTAAAAAGGAGTAAAGTTTATCCAAGTAAAGTACATGAGCCTCAATTGTGAGTGTAGTTAATCATTTTCCACCACTGTAGTCTAACACATTAGAGCACAAATCTTCTCAGGCTGGATTTTTTTTTTTTGGTGGCCATGTGGAGGAGTTGTGGCCTGGCGATAGAGTTCCCTTATCTCCCTCCTGAGATTCCTGTTTCCTCCCTTTCGTGCCAGGGGAAGGTCACACACATGAAACGACTTTTAAATCAAAGACAAGACTGTGTCCTTGTCATAGTGAATCCATATCACACAGATTTTACCTCACGTTTCCCTGTGTATAACTAATTATATTCTGGTTATTTTTAGTCTATTATTACCTCCTCCCCCACTCCAGCTTGTAGCCTGAGGAAGACAGCAGTCCATATCAAAAGCGCAGATATTTTGATGGCACTCGGTGAAAGGAAAAGAGCAGCAGCGCCACACAACAGCAGCAAGGGAAGTCTGACTTTCACCAAACTATGAAAATCATCAGCGAACTGTAGTATACTGTTGAACCACGCCTTACCAGACCCACTTTCTCACAATAAACCACTCCTTCTCAGGGGTCTGTAAGTTGTAACTAATGGCTTTACAAATCATTAATGCTTTATATGTCAGTTATAAGCCATTAATATTCAACCAGGTCACGAAAGAGGCCTTTGATTTGTTTTGATTAATTTATGGATAGAAAACAGCATCCAGTGGTTAACATGTCAAAGGGATAGTTTGACAGTTTGCTGATTCGTTTTCTTTAAAGAATCAACAAGATGAAACTTGTTCTTTGGGTGACGCTGGCACTATTACATGTATTCCAGTCAAAAGTGATAGCTTTGTTTGAGCAGGAGACAGTGAGTCAAAGAGTTTGACACATAACATGGCTCGCACTGATTCATTGTTTTCTTTGTGTCCCATGGAAACAGATTGTCGTCTGTGCTACTTGCAGTGCGTTTTTTGTACTGGTTGTGTTGTGAGTACTTGCGCCCTTTTTTTGTCTATTTGGTTGTGTTGGATGTCTTTTGCAGGGCATATGTTGTCAAATTGATGAAGATGTTTTCTTAATTTGCTTGTGTCTTGTCTATTTGCATGTGTTTTCTTCAGCTGCAGTGCGCTGAGCTCTCTCAGCCACCGTAGAAATGACTGCGTCAGTGAACTTTGAGCAAGGAGTTACACAACAAAATACCAAGAAAAATGACATCCCTCTGGTTTAAGTCAGTGCTAAAGTTATACATTGGCAGAAATGGGTGGCCCTTTTATTTTACCATTATTTTGTTGATTATTTTGAAATGACCCTATAGGCAAGATAACAATGTTTATGGACATCTCTAGAAACACAAAAAAAAAACAGAAGTATAACACTGACGTAAATACCCTAGGTTTTAGGAAGTTGACCTAGGGTGACATTTAATTTCCGGGGGGGGGGGGGATGGGGGGGGGGGGGGTGGGCGGGGGGGGGGGGGGTATTGCATGCTTCACAGTCTGAATTTGTCAAGAAACCACCATGTGTAAGGTCATTATCCACTGAGATCATATAGTTTACTCATACTTACAATTTAGGGAAGGGAATATGTGGCTATTTTTAACCATCTCACAGCATCATCATCAGCCTGCTTCACTACGCTTTGTTGTCTTAGGGACCAACTGAAAATGTCCTTTCTAGACAGCATTTTAATTTCCAGGTAAGGTCACAATGTACTTCTTTACATGACTTTTATAAAGAAATAAACCACGAATGACAACTTACAATGACCTACTCTGGCCTACCTTATTACATTATTCTTCATTTGTGATCATACTGAACCTACCTGAAGTTTACAGCCTCTATATTTTGTGTATCTTTTTAGATTGTTGTTTAGGTATTTCATTGTTTATTTACTAATATATCTATTACCAATTCCAAATGAACTGAACTGTGATGTATCAAACTCTTCACTAGCCATTTCAGACAGATCTTTTTTTTATTTGAATTCATCCTTTATATTTCCTTCTTCTAATTCTCATCTTTTATGTGGATTTATTACTGAACAGGGCCACTGGGCACAGTCCCAGGGGCCCAAAGAATCAGGGATTATGTCACTGAAATAAACACAAACCGACTATGCAGAGATGCACACCAAACTCTCTTTGAGTTTGGTGTGCATCTAATCCTCTCATCATCTCATCAAGCAAAGTAACCACAAAGAAATACAAAATGACGAGATGTGGTTGCAATATGATTACACACAAAAAAAAGCAATGCACGTGAGACACAAAATCCATAAAGAAATGAAAAATGACTCAAAAGCAGACGCAAAAAAAAAACAGAATGACAACAAAGATGTGAAAAGAGATGCAAAATCACCAGAGCAAGACACAAAGTGGCTAAAAATAAACACGAAAAGACTAAATATAGATGCAAAATAACCACAAAGAGTCACAGTGTTCTGTGATTACATCCGTGTGGGTGTGTTATTCCTATATGCAGGAGGTGTGGGGGGCCTTTGACATATCTGTGCTCACCGCCCAGGAGCCCATTGTCTCAGTGTCCGTCCACGGTCTTTTAGCACAGCCTTAACACTGCATGTTGCTGCATATATTACTCAGCAAGTCCTCCAACCTGAACTACCATATAGGTCGCGTTTTTCAACCACAAAACTTTGAATCCTTAATCAATACATATCTTATTAAACACTGTGACTTTATTTTGGTGTCAGTGGCACGGTAACACGACTGGACAGGTAAGATGGGTGAGGTCTGCGCAAGTTACAACCTGCCCATGTTGTATTTTCCACTGGATTCACACATATATGTCATATATTTTTGTCAGTGCTTTCATATTTTAAATTACTTGACGTGTAAATAGAAATAGTCATAATGTAACACACTTCTTTCATTCCTTATTGAAGTCATCAGAAGAAAAGATTGAGCAGTCTATAAAGTCAGCTCATTTTCAGAAAATGTCATAACCAGATAATATTTATATAATATGGCGCCCCCCAGTGGCACTCTGAAAAAAGACACTGTGGCAGTCCTGCTGGCTGGAGGGGAAAACATTAAAGTTTACAAATATGACTAAATTTTGGCTGTCGAATGGAAGTAATGATGTGAATAATGTATTTATTGCTGGTAATAACAAAGGAAGGCTCAAGTTCTGTGAATCATGCTGTATGTGCGGCCAATGCCGAAAAACTGTGGTACAAAAGCTAAAATCCTGTTTATATTGTGACCTGGGAGTAGTTCGTCTGTTCAATGAGAGGAAATGGTCATGGAGAACTATGTAACTGCACACTAGTTATGTTTTGATTGTAATCTCAGCTCAAGAGTTCAAGAATTCAAGATCCATTCTTTAATTCCTGCTGACTGTTGGTGAACATGAGCATGAACGATAAAAATACTGTAACTTAGTGAATAAAGCACAAATATGATATATTCACATATTATAGGAACTATGGCAATGACAGAGTACTTACTGACTGACTAACTTAAAATATAGCCCACAGTATATGTCTTCTGAGCAGGGCTGTAGCGCGGATTGCTGGGAATAAAACCGTGGTGGAGAAAGTCTGAGTACTTAATTGGGAGTATCTCAAATCTCAGTACATTCTGAGAACCATCTGAAACACTGAAAGCCCTGACAGCCCTGCCCTGGTTCTGGTTACACATACATAGTTAGAAAGGCAAAAATGATCATTTTAAACACTGCTCACTTTGTAGATTACAGTCTAGCACCCTCTAGTGGCAAAATATCAGTATTACATCTTTGTAATGAGCTTTGCATCACAACAGTCTATCATGAGAATTGATTTGCATTGTGTCAATTTGAATATTAAAACAATCTCAGCTTTAGAAACTAAAACACAACTATACTATGCTGTAGCCTCAAACAAAAAAAAAAGTCATACCTAAATTTGAAGTAGTGGATCATGATGACGATGATAACCAGCAACCAACTTGTGCTCCAAAGATCATCACCAGGGGCAAGTTTCCTGCAAAGAATCAGATGAAAGGTAAGGGAGAAAAAAGACAAAACAGACTACATTAATATCTGGAATATTAAGGCAGCAAGAAAGTAATATTGAAAACCAATACTGGAGCTCTGGAGGCTCCGTAGAGACAAACAGAGAGAGATGTAGAGAGACAGACATACAGAGCAAGCTGAATTTAAATCCTGTTAACTGTATATTTGAAAGAACAAATAAAGGAAACCATCACTGGTGTTCTTTAGTTTAAATATTTTGTTAAACAGCAAGTTAACTAGCTGTACACAGTTACAGGCAGGACGCTGTGACACTGGTGATCAGTAGCATTAATAAAATAGCACGTTGCAGTTGTGCCCCATTCAGTCATCTTTTCAACCTCCCATAAAATTGTGGTTCCGTTTATTTCATGGTTTCCCAGAGCTCTTTCCAAATTAAAAATGTTTTTTTGTGCAAGACTCACACACGGAGCATCTGGCAGAGGTTGGGCCACCATACTTCACCACCAGTCTGGATGGAGTGAACTCAGGTTTCTCTGCACAGCTTGGATCTGTAAGAAAGACATGAAAGGCTGTTATTTTAAAAATTAGCCATCACATATTCATGTTAACCATTCAGGAAACCAAAAGTGAACTGGTGCTGTGTGTACTGTATCTATGTATCTGTATCTGTATCTAACAGTGTTTCTGTTCAAAAACAAAACAAAAAATAATATAAGTAATAAGTGCCAATATCAGTCCCTCTAATAAAATACAAGGGCTAAACATGATAAAATATAATACCAATATAAATGTCTTTTTTCAAAATAAAACTACACATTTTAAAGTGGCCTTTTTTTCAAATTAAAGCTGACACTTGGCACTTTAATGTACAGTCTAATACTTACCTGGACTGCATGTATTGTATAAAAGTGGAACATTATATGAAAATATTATTAGTGTGACAAAATCTTAATGATGTCCACTGAGATTCAGTGTTGTAAAAACACACAACACTTAAAAGTCCCATTGGGTATTGGGTAAATATATGAGTACAACGCGGATATTAGAGAAATATCATCCATGGGAACCAATTTCAACCGCATAACTGAAAGTCCTAAGATGGTGTATACATGTTACAAGACCTAATGTTTGAAGACTGTTGACACTCCCTGTATAAAATGGTGTTTATGCTTGTCTGTTGTTACGTTGAACGCCGGGAAATGAATGAATACACTTGAGGTTTAAATGCACACCACATTAACACCTGCACTGTAAACCTCACTTATTAACTTTGCATAAGTTTTCAGTTCTGCAGAGTCAGACAGATTCATGGGGCTTTTGAGGAATTAATACTGAAGTACGATCTGAAACGCATCATCTCTCTAGCGGAGAGAAAACAGGCATGCTCTTCAGACAGACAAAACTTATATTTAGCACAGTAGCTTAGCCATACTTACTACAGAGTCTAAAACAAATGATTTGGATAATCAGAATCAGAATGGCTTCTTTGCACCTCATTATGTCTTTCTATTGATTTTGCTGCCTCTACAGTTCCCTTTATTTTCTGCTGAACACATGGTAAAACTCCCAACTCCCAAACCCCTTACCTAACAGCAGGAAGGAAGCAGAATTGAACAGAAACAAGATGATATACCTCTGGTTCTGCGGTTGTCCGTTGTTCATGGATGAAGAGCTTATCAAAAAGACGAAGAAGGAGGAAGAAGCTGGAGCGCAAAAGAGTCCGAGCTAATTGGGAAGAGGACTCTTTAGTTTTATCTAAACACAATGTGAAGTGATTGGATCACACTTAGTTGTGTTGTGTGTAACTGAATCCTCCGGGCGCATGAAAAGACTGGTTAAATTATTCCAGTCTTTTCATGAGATACAGAGAAGAATTTTCAAATAATAATAAAACAATAATCAGATAATGAAAAACCAATCAGCAATGCAGGGACAACATCCTAAACTGTTTTCTTTTTATTATCAATATGTATGTTTATGACAATAAAACCTAATTTTAATGGGTTTTAAACACAAACAAACAATGTGATACAGCCATTACTGTCACATCACATATTAAGCGAAATAATCAAATAATACTGCAAACCCACTTTTTGTTATTAGAGATAAACTTTAGGAACTTTAAATTGCCTTTCTCTTTCTTTTATTTCTCCTCTTGTAGATTTTGTGAATATTGCATTTAAAAAAAAACTATAAACACTTTCCGACGCCATACAAAGTAGTTGTGATTGAGTATATCGTAGTGTCCCCTTGGTCAGATATGTTTGTGAGTTTCTCGATGCAACCACTGATGCCAAAGTTAAGGATATTCAAATTCTGCACTTACTGGCTTGAATGTTACAAAATAAACGTACAGAAAACACAATTATAGCAACAACATAACATTTATTGAACCTTTCAAACTGTATTTTTTTATCCACGGTAACAGCGTGACTGTGGGGATGTTCGCCACTTTGGTCCAGACTAAAACATCTCAACAACTATTGGATAGATTTTTCCATTATGTTTTTGCACAGACATTCGTGATAGCGAGAGGATAAATCCTAATAACATTGGTGATCCTCTCTTCCTGTATTTCCCCCGCTTCTTTCGTGAAATATATCAATATGTACTAATATTGGCACAAGATTTTGTACAACCATTGATCCTACTGCTTATATATCAGTATTACATTGTAAAAAAAAAAGTAAGCATTCTTACAGCAAGCTAACATCCAAGTATATGTTCAGAACTTTTGACATCAGGCGCCGGTTTCACAAAGATATTTTAGACTGGTTTGTAGAGTTAGGTCTTCGTTTTTGCTCATAGATTAGTCTAAAGGAAGTCTCACAAAAATAATGACTGACTAATTTTAAGCCAAAAAAAAAAAAAATCAGGCATCTTACCTCCAGGCTAACGATGTTACCATGGTAACAGTCAATGACACCTGCACTGAGCAGTACCACGCAACAACAACAAAAAACAGGAAAACATAGTTCATAATTTGTGGTTTTCTAACATTGTTATGGAGAGAGCAAAGCAAAGGGAAGAGCTTTTTTTTTCTTTATTGTTACACTCTCCGCAGAAGTAAAACGTCTATTTAGTTTATTTTAAACAGTAATTTACCCAGAATTCATTGTACCACAGACTGGCTTAGGTTAGTCAAAGACTAAACTGCTTTGTGCAGCGGATGAATTCGTCGTCTATCTGAAGTCTGACTATTTGTTATTTTCTAAGCCATAGTCAAAGTCTTTGTGCAACCAGCCCCAGATGTGAGCTACAGTATATACAGCTGAAGTCAGAAGTTTGCACTACCTTAGACAAATACATTTAAACTGAGTTTTGCACAATTCATGACATTTAATCATAATAAACATTACCTGTCTTATGTCAGTTAGGATCACGACTTCAGTTTAAGAATGTAAAATGTCAGAATAATAGCAGACAGAAAGATTTGTTTCAGCTTTTATTTTTCTTTCACCGCCTTCCCCGTGAGTCAGACGTTTACATACACTTTGATAGTATTTGGTAGCATTGCTTTTAACCTGTTTAACTTGGGTCAAACGTCTCAGGTAGCCCTTCCACAAGCTTCTCACAACCGAACCGGTGGAGCTGAGTCAGGCTTGTAGGCCTCCTCGCTCACACACGCCTTCTCAGTGCTGCCCACAAAATTTTCAATTAGATTGAAGTCAGGCCTTTGTGATGGTCACTCAGACACCTTGACTTTGTTGTCCTTAAATCATTATGCTACCAACTTTGGAAGTATGCTTGGGATCATTGTCCATTTTGAAGACCCATTTGAAATCTGTGGAGAGGCTAAAGAAATTGTAATAATGACTTCAACCAAAGTGTTTATAAACGTCTGTACTCAACTGTACCTTCATAGCTTTAGAGGCATTTGATTACGTGTAATAAAAGCATAAAACACATAATGAACCTGTGACTTGGTCTGCTGTCGGTGCCGTCGGTCGGTATGGAGGTTGTGGTTTTGGTTGTTGGTGGCAAACCTGTGGACAAACACACAGTTGGCATCAACCACATAAGTATCACCCACCAGTAACTGAAGGTCTTCACTTTATCATATTTACATACACAGAAAAATTTGAAATGTGGTGAGAAAAATGGCAATTGTTGAGTGGAGAAAGTCAGAAATAGATTAAAAAAATAAATGTGGTAAAAACAAGAAAAAAAATGTATTGTGTATGTATATATGTATTTCTTTCTACACTTTACAACTAAAAGTATCATTTACTGATGTGTTCAGTTATATTTTTCAGTCGTCTAATAAAATTTTTACTGCTCTCGTCTGCTTTGGGGCTCCATAAAGCGAACAAAAAGATAAATCATTAAAAGATTATACTATAAAATGAATTTAGCATTTATGTATTCAAACAATTATCTAAAATTTGCTTCTCAAGTCTAACTTATGGATTATTCAGTACTTCCACATATGCATGATTGATGATGGTAGCAAGAGTGTTTTCAAAGTGAGCATGTAATTGACTGCAAAGGGAGTCAAATCAGAGGTTTAGGTAAAGCAAGAAGAAACAGAGAACAGTTTGAAGTTTGAACTCACTTTTGACAACCACGTTAAACGTGACATTGATATACCCTAAATTGTTGCTGACCATACAGACGTACTGCCCTTCATCCTCGGAAGTTACAGATTTGATATAGAGAAGGCCGTCCAGAAAGGTGGAAAGGCGATGTAATGAGTGCAGCCAGAAGTATGAAGGGCCGGGGTTCCCCGCAGCCGAGCAGTTCAGCTGTAGAGGGTTTCCTACTGTGACGGTGATCGGATCTGGATGTGATGAACTCTCTAGCTGAGGCTTATCTGTGTGTCGATTGAGATGGAAGGGGAAGAGACAGGGAGAAATACAGCACTGTCATTAATGCACAAAGCAAATAAGAGCAAAGTACATACAGCCATTAAACCCAGATAGCAAAAATAAATCCGGCCCATACTTGGCCCACATGCTTCTTCCGGCCCAATATATCCCTGGTTACACACGGCCTGAATCTGGCTCATATACAGCATGATTTTAAGATGCTACTTACACATCTGGACCAATTCCAACGCAAACACACAGAAAATCGTCCAGCTGTCAGTCAATACTGGAAGATATCACCCAGACTCTGCCCAGATGTGGAAGTATATGGGGCCAGACTCGGACAGAGGACCCAGGCGTATGTTGGGCCAAAAGATTCAATTTGCTATCAGGGAAGGAACAGTTTGATAGTTTGGAGAAATACCCTCATTCACATTCTCTCCAAGAATTAGATGAGAATATTGATACCACTAACATATATGCATATTTGTTTCCATTGTTTATGCTAAGCTAAGATAAACGGCTCCTGGCTGTAGCTTCATATTTGCCATCTACACGTGACAGTGGTATCAATCTTCTCAGCTAACTCTCAGCAAGAAAGCAAATAAGCATCGAACAGCTCCTTTAAAAATGGGTATACACTGTAAAAGACAACAACAGGATGACAAAAAGACCAACTGTTGAAAAGGTTTTCTTAACCTGTGCATTGTGTTACGTGCTTGTTTTGTTAATTATATTTGTGGGTCTCAAAAAGTCTTAAAAAAAGCAATAAATTCAGTTCCCTCAACAAAAGGCATAAGAAGGTATTTTTAAGGTTTCTAAGAAGGTTGGTTTGAATCTTAATCCATCAATAACATTTTTTTTGTTGTTGCAGTAATTGATCAATTATACTAGTAGGAATTATTATTATATACAGTACATCACAAAAATGTGATGTCAATAATGTCAACTAACTTTATTCTCCCCATTGGTTTGTGACCGTGAACAAGACATTAAATTGCATCATCTGTGGGATGAATGCTACAGAAACCCTCGTCACACTCACAGAAAACAGTGGCAGTGGCTCTTTGTGATGTCACCAGTGGAGGGAGCTCTGGTCCTTCAGGTCCCAGTTCCAGCTTGGCCTCGCACCAGTACTGGAGTCCATTATCTTCTTTTCTGGGGGTGATGCTCAGAGAGAAGATCTCAGTCACTGGTTTCTTCTGTTTGTTGTTGGACTGTAGTTGAGCCAGTGCTGTTTGTCCTCTGTAGAAGGTCACACTGAGCTTTTCAACCGGAGCAACCTTCTGTACTTCACACTGCAGAGTGTAGTCATGGCCCATGAACATCGGCCCAGTGTGATTAAGAAAGCTGATGGAGACACGGTTTGGAGGCTCTGTGGAGACAAACAGAGAGAGATGTAGACACACAGGCGTACAAAGCAAGCCAGAGCCGACCAGCTGAGTATAAATCCTGTTAACAAATAATAAAGGAAACCATCACTGATATTCTTTAGATTAGGTATTTTGGTAAACACAAAGTTAACTTACTGTACACAGTTATAGGCAGGATGGTGCAACACTGGTAATCAGTAGCATTAGTAAAATAGCACATTGGAGTTGTGTCCCATTCAGTCATATTTTTAACCTTCCATACAATTGTGGTTCCATTTGTTGTATGGTCTCCCAGAGCTCTTTCCAAATCAAAAATGTCTTTTGAGCAAGACTCGCACAAGGAGCATCTGGCAGAGGTTGCGTCACCATACTTCACCACCAGTCTGGAAGGAGTGAACTCAGGTTTCTCTGCACAGCTTGGATCTGTAAGAAAGACATGAAAGGCTGTTATCCTATTTAATTATAATAACCATATAGTGCTCCTTGAATGAAAAATATCCATATAAAATTTTTTTTTGTACATTCTAATTTTACACAAAGTAGTTATGCTGTCTACATTTTCATTTATCTCAGATATTTGATTGTCTCTCATCAATTAATCTATTTATTTATTCTTTAAATTAATCACTTCGTTACTAATTCAATAAACAAGATGCTGTAAATCTATTATGTACTGAGCAAATAATAATTAGTAACCTATTTTCTACCGATGTCACAAATAATAATAAGAACGATAATAATATTAATAATAATAATAATAATAATAATAATGATAATTGCTTTCTTTACAAGAACAAAATAAGTGCCTAAGTGAAATCTAGAGGAATTAAAGCCCAAATTAATCACAAAAATAACTATTAAAATGTGTCCTGAATTGTAAAGGTGCTTTCGGCCCTTTTTTTTTCTTCCAAAAACAACCAGTACAGATCATCATTGTAATAATTAATAATTAAAAATCTCATTTATACAACAAATAGCCTGATGACAATTAAACCCTTTCTTTCTTTTTTTTTAAGGCAGATTACAGACGGAAAACTCTTCACTTACCACAACTGGAGACATGGAAGTCACACAGAGGACTCATCAAAAAAACCACCAAAAGAACCAAAAACTTTCTTTCCATTCTCGTAAGATAGAAAATGAAAATCACCAAACATGAACCCTGAAGACGGTCAGAGAGTGAATGCACTATATGAGTTCAGTCCCTCGATTTAATGGTCTATTGTAGTAGAACAATGTTGGCACCGCAGCCTGTTTTCACTACACACGTCCTCTCTATTTCAGTTTTGTCCTCAAAGTTGGAGACCTGTGAAAGTGAAAGTGGCATTGTTCAGTTAAAGATCACAAACTCCATTTTAGAACCAGGCTAGACGTGTTTAAAGACGCTCCCTCCCTAAACCGCTCCCAATTCATATCAAAAGGTACTTCACAACAATGGTTCTCAAACCTTTTCTCATCCAGGATCCCTGAACTGACACGAATTAGACCCACAGACCCACCTCTGATTAGATTTTTGCTTTTAGATGTTTTATTACAGAAAGTGTTTGAAGCCCATGATCAAAACAGTCATACACTCTGTCTTTGTGTTACTTATAGATGGAATCACAATGAAAAACAAGATCATTCCCCTTTTTGCTGGGGACCCGCAGGAAACACAGTGGAGTTGTCGTTGGACCATTTGGATGAAAGCTGTCGTCACTTCATCTTATCCTCAGAGACATTTTTAGTTAAATTGTGTCATAATTAGTGTATGTGTTTGTAAAATAAGGCCAAAAATGGATTCTGTGATGTCACAGTGACCATTAACTTTGATCACCACTTTGATCAGTTCATGTTTGAGTCCCTCAAGGTGTTAATGAGATATTGCGTTCACGAGAATTCGACAGACTCAAAATTAATAATTAATGATTAATAAAATCTGCAGCTCAAGTAGTAAGACTCTGATAGAAAATATCTCCCATGAAATCTCTGGATTATCCAGTATAATTCATATCAATTTTGAATGTTTCAAGTACCACAAACAAAACACTATTCACCTCCATCGTAGCCTATTGGGGTTACAGCAGAGATCTTTTTGCTTGCATTAAATTGAAGTTGTGTGTTAATATCTAGGTAATGTGTCTGTATTTGGGAAGATGCCAGTGGTATCTATTTGAGGAAGTCCATAGATGCACGCCCACAGACAACCGTCTTGTGTGGTATAAACTGAAAGTGTGGTACTTCAAGGATACAGAGCAGAGGAAGCTCTGTGACCCCAGATCAACATTCCTCAACTTCCTGCGGATATAAGTTGTTTGCCGACACCCATTACTGTGATTACTGGACGAAGTCATGTTCACCACTCCACTCTCATTTACTCCTTATACACTACCCACTGCATTATTCTTAAAGTCTCCGTTTTTAACATATTCTTATGTTGCTTCACCCTCTCAAGTTCACACACAAGAAGACAGGACTCCAGATAGGAGCAGAGATATTGGAGGTTTTCTGAGACAAGTGTGAGTGCACTGGAAAAGAACAGCAGAGCTTCAGAGGGTGGTGTCATGTTCACTAACTTCAGAAGCGTTAAGGGAATTGTAGGTTACAGTATGTCCCTGACTACAAGAACAAGCTGTGCAGACACCAGCAGCCAAACCTCCTTAGTAGCCAAGTACATTTACTCAAGTAAGTACAAATTTGAGGTATTTGTACTTAACTTTCAGAGGGAAATAATGTACTTTTTAGTTACTTCACCAATTAAGATTTTTGCATATAAAACAGGAAGAGGTTATAAAATATCATCCTTTTTTATCAATTAAACTACCCAACAATATATACAAGTATAGCTGAAACAATTAGTTGATTTAAGAAATTTTTCCAAACATTTCATGGTTCCACCTTCTCAAATGTGAGGATTTGCTGCTTCTCCTTTTAGTTATTTGAATATTTCTTTAAATGTATTTGTAATACTTTTGACGTTCGGGCTAAAGAAGGTTTGTGAAGGTGCAGAATACATCACCTACTTGTGCATTCTGATCCTTTTAAATGAAAAATCAGGTTGAACTTACAGTGGATGCGTTTTCTTCAGCTGGTCCTTCAGAGGTCTCCTCACCTTGAGTCCACATACAGACAGGTGACATAATAAAAGGAAAACCTGAATGAATGAATAAAGAATCATAACAAACACAGATGCTTCGGTACAGGGCATGAGGGAATGGTTTGACTGAGTGGTTAAATGATCTCAGCTGTCTCATTGAGTTGGTCAGTGGTCAAAGCTCATTAGCTGAAGGTTAGTACATATGACACTCCCCTGATACTAGTGCACTTCACAAGTATGAGCACTATGGAGCAATGTTTTGATGAGTCGGTCCCCTATTTTGTTTTTATCTTGCGCAGCTGCATGAATGCCTGCGCACCGCACACAGGTAACAAGATTCCCGCAGCTAAATTCATGCTACTCCGCTGACTGACAGTTGATGGTGTGCAAAAGAAGGCTGACGGCTAGATAACACAGATGTGAACAATGCAAGTTTCAAAATATGGAAAAAAAAGAAAAAAACACAGGTACATGTGCTCAATGTGTTTTAGGATACCCATAATGCATTGTTTGTTTTCTCTTTGGCAGTTATCCAACACAAATACATTATTGGCAAAAAAGGAGAGCATCAGCAACCAAAGGCATGTTATCCATGAAAACAGGATGGGAATCAAGTGACATGGCACAACCTGCATCAAGTCCAACACCCACTGATTCATATTTGGCAGATTAACCAGATCAACAGTAGTATTTTCCCAATTAAAACCTGAGGCATGTTGCTTTAGAGTAACCCTGCCAGGAGGAAATTGACATTACCCTTCCTGAGTGGAACAATACCTTAAAGATTTCACTACCAAAACACACCCACTTTGCTGCAACACAAATTTAAGTCAAGAATGTAATGTGATGCATTTTTATTTATAATTTTAAGTTAGACTACAAAAAACTGACCACAAAAAAAAATTATTTTTAATTTTAGAACAAAAATAACAACAAAAAGTACAAGAAACCCCTGTTCTGTAAAACCAGAATTGATGACATGACACTTTTTGTAAAATCACATTATTTAGGTTTCACAACGGCCTGATACAACTTTTTACTCAGCTTCTTGAAGCTTCAGCTTCAACAGCCTTATCGTGCACCTAACCTGATGCCAGGTCAAGCCAGGTAAGGCCACGCGCAGGTCGTGTGAGGTGGATGAAGACTTTCACGGTATACAGTAGTTCCAGTGACGTTCGTTGGGTAACACCTGGCTGAGCCGCAGGCAGCAGCTGATGGTGGGCTCATAAAACACTGTGTCTGGTTCCTCAATCTTCACGTCCGTCTCCCTTCTTGTCTGGTGCACGGAGCGAGTGAACAGTGAGGGTTTAGGACCTTTAACCAGAGTTTTCTTCGTCACGCAGCCCATGTCTATAAGTGCCTACAGAGGAGAGAGGGAGGGTGATACAGTGGGAGTGGTGAATCAGTCATTTGTAAACCTGGTTTTAACAGTGTCACTTGCTTGATTTCCGTGTCATTGATTACTGTCAAACAATTATTGAACAGTTATCAATGACAGCAAGGAACACAAATATTGGGAGTAGAAAGAAGTTATCATCCACTTAAGAGAATTCCTGAAACTTAAGTAAAATAAAATATGCATGTCGACATACTACGTCTGTGAAAACACATTCAAGAGATGTGACAACATCACATAATTAATCCATTTCCAATACTTTCTCTTTTCAGCCACACTGCTGATCGATGTTAACCTATTGTCAACAAAACTCAACCTTCCCTGACGTTTTCACTCTCAACGCCTTCTTATTAAGTGAAGTCTGAAATACTTTTAATTTGAAAATTCTACAGGAAGTGTTGAGTTTCATTCATGGTAGTTTAACAGGGAAAAGGAAAAGTGCTGCTGCACAAAGTGGGATAAGGACTGTGGAAATGGAAAAACACAATGAATTTATGAAAACAACACATTAACCGAGGAGCAGGAGCCTGGTTTTCTCTGCCACTCTTTCAGAGTATTGAAAGTATTGTAAAATAAAACGTCAGCCTACGGGTGTGAGAGTATTTCTGTTTACCTGCATGAGGTCCAGCACCGCCATTGGCTGCAGCACATCTTTGTAATGTTCCACCAGCGTCTGCTGTGTGAGTCCGGGTCGGGACATGATGTGGTAAAGAGTGGCCTCCAGCATGCCCTTACACACCTGCCGGTTCAGCGTACCATCCACCATGCGCCACGGCCGGCTGATGAAACTCACATTTTCACTGTGTGAGGTTGATGATGACAGTGATGGAGATAGAAAGAAAAAGGAGTTTAGATACAGGAAAGGAAAATGCACGGTTAACTGCAATAAGATTATTGGGATCACAGTCTGTACTTACTCAACATTAAGGGGAGAGCATGCGTCTTCATCTCTTTCAGAATGTATACTGTCCTTTCTGACTCTCTGCTCTCTCTCTTCTTCCTGTCCCTCCTCAGTTTCCATCTTCTCCTGTCCAGCATCCTCCTTCGCTTCCACTTTATGGTGCGTCTGTTTTCCTCCCTCCTCTTCTTTCGAGTCCAGCTGTTTGTCTCCACTCCCCACATCTGCACTCTCTTTCTGCTTTTCCAGCTGTGCTTCATCGTTCAGTTTCTCTCTTGTTAAATCGCTTGACCCTCCCTCCATGTCCTCTTTGTCTTCGCTCTCTTGTCTGTCCACAGCAGGTTTTTTGGCTGGTGGTTCCTCTGCCATGTGTTGTCCTTCTAGCCTGGGCCTCTTGCGCATGAAGGGGATGTGGTGCTCGTTCTCCAAAAATGGGAGTTTGTCAGATGTGAAGCGTGACTGGGACCATTGCTTGGTGTTTACAGTCAGCAGCCATGGTTCAGCATGCTGTGTGAGCACCCAACGGACACCCAGACCCCCAGCTTTCACCACCTGGCCTTCTTCTTGTAAATCCTAGAGCAAAATAAAACAAAAAAACATCAGATCAGACAACCACAGAGAGAAAGAAGAAGCATTCATTTCAATGTCTTCTACATGGATCATCAGCTGGTGAGGATGCTGACTTTCTCATTTGCGACTTTAGCCTCAGTCTTTCAGGATTATATCATGTAGCCACCAAGTGCATATTAAAGACCCTTTTACCGGGTTCTCCTTTTAAAATGAGCAAGATGATCTGGAGTCTGCTGGAGAGTTTTCAGCCAACTCATGGAGTTAGCATTAATCAGCTGGCTAGCTACAGCAGCTAACATCTGTTAGTGACTGCTCTTATTTTAGCCAACAATCGGTGGTTATCAGCCAGAAGCAGCTTTTGTTTATTTCTGTTTAAAACCAACGGACCATTGTTTCAAATATTACTACGTATTCCAAGTTGTATATCTGCCGCTGTTATCATTTGACAGGTTTCCATCTAAAATTTTGCAAAAATTTTAACCCAATTTCCAGAAAATCAGCAAAAGAAAATGCGAATTAACGTGCATTTCCATCCATGAGAATATCTGGAGCTGGGAGAATAAGCATAAACAGTCTGTGGAGCCAATTCCTCAGCCGGGTGTCACAGAGATGACACAAGTGCAACTAAAGGAGCTCCAGTCAAACCTCAAACAAACAGAATCATTTCTGTTCGTTGCTGCAAACTGCTCCAATTTTATCATCTCTTCAGTGGAAGCTTCAGTTTAAGTCACAAGCTTCATGTATCTTATGATTAATTCGTTAACTTTTTCATGATATTTCATCTGGGTTTTTTCATATGACTAGAAGGCTTGACAGACGTAGCAACAACAAGTAACAGGGTGGTGTGTCTTGAACGTTACAACAAGTCCAGTCCAGTTCTTTAACAGCTATGCTTGTGTTTACCTTCATGTACTGCTGCAGGCTCCTGGTGCGTCCGGACTGTGGCTCCTCCAGGTGTGTGTGAGCCTGGTAGAGATCATGCACGTCCAAGCCATTCTGACCAGCTTCAGCTAAGCTCCTCCTCAGCTGAGCCCATGCTTCTATATCCTGAGGAGTGTATCCTCTTTGCTGAATCAAAAGCCTGTCACACTCCTCCACACTGTGTGAAGAGGAGGAGGAGGGGGAGCAGACGGTGTAGGTGAGGATGGAGGGCAGCAGGGATGGACCACATTTAGTCAGGTCCAGTGGGGGAGAGTCTATAAATGAAAGAAAAAAGGAAATCAAGAATTATTTTTTGCAGATCAAAAATCTGTTTGTACATCTTTTGAGTGTTTTGATACTTACTCTCCATAGTGAACATGTTGTGAGCAGGTGTGCTGCGCAGCTGCAACTTCATAATGCACGACTCCACCACAATGTTGTCATTGGTGTTGAGGTTACGTAGTTTGACTAGAAACAAAACAAAAACAAAACAAAATTTTTTGACAAATCTGAATAGGACTACGACCAACAGTTATATTCACTGCAAACTTAATTTAATTGCAAATTCAAATCAATAAATTATTGACCATCAGTCCAAAACGCTAAGATATTAATTTTAACTGACATAAATTTGAGACAAACTCTCACATTCAAGAGGCTAAAATCAGATTACTTCTTGATAAACAACTTTTCAATTATTAATCAATTGTCAAAACTGTAATCTTCTGTCGATCAACTAATCAATTATTGACTATTTGTTTCAGCTCTCGATCTAAATATACAAAAGAGCACAATTGTCTGTAAATCAAGAACTCCAACACTTTGGGTTGTGTTCCTGTAAATAAATCATTTATAGATGTATATAACAGCTTTTAAAAGAGGGATTATCTTGTTAATATGTATTTAATATGTTTTACCATTTCATCACCTACGGTACTGTTACACTTGTTGTCCAAGGTCATATAAACCAAACTTGGCTTTGTGCCATCCACCCGGCATAAGTGAGACAAATTTACACATTATATATCTACAGAAAACATTCAGCTACAAAGTAGAAAGTTCAAACTGTACCGATGCCTGGGCAGCAGTATCCTCGCATCATCAGGTAGTTGGTGTGTGAGGCCTGATGTGCCTTCACCTCCAGCTTCTTTCTCCCCTCACACTCCTCACCGTCGTAATCATCGTCATCCTCTTCCTCCAGTGCTGCCATACTAAAAGGCCACAATTCCCCTCAAGTTAGATTTTCAAAGAAATCTGAACAGATCATGGCTGCAACTAACAGTAATATATTTTAATATGATGATTATTTTCTGATTCAATCAATCAATTAATGATAATACAGAAATGCCAGTATTCAATTCACTGTCACAGAAAACCCGCAACTATTCACATCTGAGAAGCTGTAACCTGAATCTCTGGCATTTTTGCTCAATAAATCAACTGATTAACTTTCTGTCAGTCAACCTGTTGATTAATTGATAACAGTTCCAGTTTAATTCAATTGTATTTGTATAGCGCCAAATAACAATATTCATTATCTCAAAGCACTTTACAGGGTAAGGTCAAAGTCAAGAGAGAGAAGCAAGAGAGACCAGGAACAGCTGTATATAATGATTGTTGATTGTTACAACAAAAAAAATAATAATGATAATAGTAAAAAGTTCTAATGTGGTGCACAAAACATGCAACACTAATTCCACAACAGAGAGTACAACAGAAAGTATGTTTTAGTAGGTGTAGTATATTAAAAAAAACTTGATTAGAAGTTATTGTAGGCATATTTTAATAAAATAATAAAGCCATGTCATGAATGAAGAACTAATAACATGAACAGTGTCTCACCTCTTGACCACATCGTTGTCCACCAGGTTGCTGTCCACCACCACCATCTGTTTGGGTATGGACACGTACACGCTCAGCAGCCCCAGAGACATCAGGCTGAGACTGATCACACAGGCGCCACCTGGAGAGTCCAGAGAGAACTGCAGCATGTCAGACACATCCGGAGGATCCTCTGGGACTTTGGGTGCTGTGTTCGAAGCTGCAGCCTCTACTGATGGCTCTTCTTTGGGCAGATGATCGTCTGTCTGCTCCCTGCTGGACGGATCTTCAGCAGAGGAGGCTGTGAGGCAATCTTCTGGGTTTAACTGTTCATCTGTTTTGTTCATGTCTACATCCATCAACTTTGGTCTTTGGTCGTTCTCTCCTTCCTTTGTGGACTCAGTATTTGGTTGTACCTCTGGTTCACTCTCTGGTCTGCCTTCAGCCTTTCCTCTGCTTTGTTTTTCTTTTCTTTTAGACCCTGTTTTTCTCTCCAACCCTCCATTACCGTTCTCTGACCTGTTTTCAGTTTCATGGTGAAACACAGTAAGAGGTCTGTCGTCTCTTGTCCCGTTGTTAATGATATTCCTCAAGAAGCGGAAGGAATCGGTGCACAGCGAGTGAGGAAAACGCCATGAAAAACATCTGTATGGGAAACAGCGGGAGAGTAATTTTGATTGATTGATATAATTTAACTGTGAGGTTTGAACATGTGTTAGAAAAGAGATTTACAGAGGTGAAAAAAGAGTTTGAAAATACCCGAAAGACATGGCACCAATTTCCTAAAAGTTTTTAGTTTTCATCATATTATTCTGATTTCATACGTCTGCTACAGAAACTACCATTTACCAATAACACTAAACGGTGGTTCAGCAACTATAACTGAAACTGGAGACCTCTAGCTGAAATGTAGTGAGAGTTCCTAAAAGAGTTTCTAAAACTGCTTTTAAATCCCATGTAAATGCAATAAGGTTATTCACTGATTAGATGCCTGTTAAACCACTTACATTCTCTAATAATGAGACACTCTAATCCTGACCTTTTGTTTTCCTCGTGTGACTTAAGGTATTCAATTTCTTTTAAATTTTTTGTTTGTCTTTATAGCTGGGAAAATATGAAGGCAGCTGGAAAATGACAAAGGAAAACTGAGGTGAAATTGTTTTGAGATGGTACTGCACTGTATAAGATGCTTAAAATCTAAATAAAACCTAAATTTAATTGCTCTTCCATAAGCTATAGTTCATCAGTAACTGACCGTACAGTGTACATTCAATATGCACAGTTTAGTACAACAGTCCTGTAATAAATCCTCCTTCAGGAAGGTTATAACTTTCTGTTTTTGTTGAAACTGTTTGATCATTTTGGAGGCTGCAGTATGTGGTGGAATTGTACTGCATAATACTAGTGTTTAATAGAATAATAGAGCGAGTTTCTATTCTGTTTTTATATCAATGAGGATAAGATAAATAAGAGAAACACCTTTCTTAGACTGCATTAGTTGAACTAAAAACTGAATTCATGATCATTTCCTGTCAATAAATGAAAGCGGCAGCATTTATCTTCGCATGGTCCCTTATGATCAAATCAAATAAAATGATAAATGATAGAACAGTGGGGTTTTGCAAGCTTCGGAGAAAGAAGTAATTATGAGTAATGACAATATGTTCCCTCAGGTGGTTGTGTACCTGTAGTAGGACTGGGACAGCTGGTAGGACATGGGCAGGATGGGAAGCGCTCGGTTCTTCTTTGGCCCAAATGGCTGATTGACACGACGGCGGTTAACCAGACCTCTCTTCCTGCATTGTATGAAGACTTGGCACAGCAGCTCCTGGTTGTACCTACTGTACATGTGGAAGGTCTAAGAGCAGAGACAGAGCAATCATAAGTCTGCGAGTGTTTTGTGTTTGTGAGTGTAGAAGGAGAGGAGAGATGAAAAGGGCAGCTTTAAAAAGCAGCTCGTAATTTTTAACATTTATTTCTATTTTACGTGTTTTCACGGTGGTCTGTTTTATTGTGGAGCATTTTGTGATGTTGCGCTATTGAATGCTGTATTGATAAAACTTTGTGAACAGAGGAATGAAACGGGAGCTACCTGAAAGGATCTGGACGACTTCATCTGACAGTTGGTCATGGCCAGAGTGCTCTGGATCAAGTTATGCAACACTATGGCGTGAATGTCGTCTGTGCTGCAATGGACAAACGCACACATACAATTAACTGCCAACGCAAGAATCCAAATTCATTCAATAGAAATAAAACTAAAAATCGAACTGAATCGTTACCTGTTGAGAGTATCTTTGTTTGAAACCCACTTTCCATTGTCTATTGTGGAAACCTTAAACCTGTAACACACACATACAGCACACTGTTACATTACACGCTACACTCAGCTACTTGTCCGAAGCCGCCACATCCAACCTCCTCCTTTTCTTACCGCGAGAAGAGCTGCTTTTTCGTGTCAGGCATGGTCATATCACGAGCGCTCATGACAGCGCTGAACTTCTGCCTGAGAAGCCTGGCGTACTCTGAGAAAGCTTCTGCACAATCCTACAACAACACAGACCGAAATATTCAACTGTGAAGTCATAAAGTCAGTAACAAAACAGCACCAACAAAAAAAAAAAAAAAAAAAGCCCACCTCTGGTTTATCAGGATCACCAGGTTTCTTCTCCTCCAACAGTTTCATCAGAGATTTGTCCTGGTAAACCTCAGCCAGACAGATCCTGCAGCGCACAACTTTGGATGAGTGACACTTCAGGAAGTGTTTAAAAGTGTTTAAAAGTGTTTTAAAGCGCGTCTGAATCTGTAGCAACCTGTAGTTCAGAAGCGTCTGAGGATTTTTGAGGATGTATCGCGAGCGACGTCCGACAGCAACCGATGTTTTATCCATCGACATCTCAAACTCTGTGTGGAGCAGGTCTCTCACACCACAGTGAGGTATGAAGGGCCTTTTCAACTGCAACACATCAACAATATACTGTATGTTTCCTTTGCAACGGCTAAATAAAGGATAAATAGTAGTAACACAAGAAGATACCTAATTATATATATATATATATATATAATTAGGTAAGACAAAGAGTTTATTGTAATGTTATGTTACTGACCTTAGACTAAAAAAAACATATAATGAATCATAAAAAATAAAACCCAATTAATCCAAAGATGTTTATGCTAAATGTACTCACCTGTGTTTTTTAGTGTGTGTGTGTGTGTGTGTGTGTGTGTACCTTGCTGTTGAGCAGGTGTGAGGCCACGCTGCAGAGCATCATCAGTGAGTCTTCCTGTACAGACCAGTAGACTCGTTGTCTGGTCATCATTTTCAAAGCTCGGTGGTCCGCCTCGTCGTGGGCAGGGGTGCGCTTCTTTGGCTCTTTAAGGCAAAACAACAAACACGCACACAGACTGTCAGCTTTCCTTTTCCAGTCCATCAGACACATGCGTTTACTTTCATGTTTAGCTGTCCTGCACCTTTCTTCTTCTTGCGTGGGACCTTGACAACCTCCTTCTTGCTTCTCTTCCTCTTCTGTTTCTTTCCACCGACCACCCTCTGGTTTCTGGAAGCAGGCTCTATATCCACCTGGTTACGAAGACACAAGCACGAGAAACATTGCTTGAAGCCTCTGCTCTTTGTTCTCATCTGCAGTGGTAAACAAAACCTCACTAACCCAACATTGTTTAAAAATAAGTGCAAGTCTATTACTCTCCACTACTGACACTTTTTGAGACAGGGCATGTGAGCAAATTCTTATAACATTCGGGGCAATCAACCGTGCTCACTGCTGAGTGACAATGATCATAACAGACTGATAATGTATTGAAACAGATGGTTAATTGTTTTGAAAATGACATCTTCAGTGTAAAAAGCTCCTTTAACATTGTTATTGTCATTTTCTAATTAGGTAAATATCGGAACAAGAAATTGTACTTGCTGGAGCCGACACAGCTGCAGTTAAACAAAACTGTTTATTACAAGCGATGTACCGATAATAAACCTAATTATAATAATAAAATAATGAAATGAAAATGACAGAACCTTATACCTCAATATTTTCTATCAGCAGTGGTCGCTTGGTGGTCACATATCGAGGTGTAGTCATTCCTCCTGTTAAACAGACGTATAAAAACTATGTCATTGATGAGTAGGGCACAGTGACAGTGACAGTGCGGCTCTAATAGCTCTTCTCTCTCCTCAAAGCCAACACAAGAGTGTGCCTCAACACAAGATTGAAATTAAAATAGCTGCATAATGACACCATCAATGAGACTCTAATATAGTGTTATATCTGTATCCATTCACCTGTTTTAGGGATTGTTAATGCTGGATTAAAGCAAGAAGTCACACAGACCTATTAAAGCTTTGTTACGACTGGACGCAGAAATTCATTATGTTCAAAGTGACTCACCGGCTTTAAGAGCAATCCTAAGAGCATTCTTACTCAGCAAGCTCTTCAGTCTGATCTTGTTTTCCTTCGCTTCCAAACCGGCTGAGCTCTTAAAAAAGAAAACAAACAAACAACTGATACATGTGCCCAAAATGCCAAAAGCACACAAACACACACTGTCCATGTTCACCTGTGTTTTGTATTATTTACCGATTTGACAGAAAGTAGGTGATTCGTCCACAACCAGTTCCTTTTAAGATGAGCAAAAAATTCAGAGTCCAGACCTCCTGCTCCTTTACCGTCTCCTGGTAACGACCCGTCATCACACACCTCACGACTGCCCCTGTGTGTGTGTGTGTGTGTGTGTGTGTGTGTGTGCGCAGAGAAACATAATATTTTTTAAAACCTGAAAAAAAAAAAAAAAAAGTGGAAAAGAGGAAAAGTAGAAAAAGTCTCACTGCACTTACTTTAGCAGGTATGACATTCCTACAAACACGCTGCGGTCTTGCACAAAAGAAGGAGCAGAGTCGTCATCTGTCACGTTTCTCTTACTACGGATTACCCCTGAAAAACAAACAAACAAACAAACAAAGAGACAGAAAACGTCTTAAAAAGGTGACGTTACATTTCTCCATATGGTTGCCAGCGCTGTGAGTGATTCTGCTTTTATAAGTGTGTGTGTGTGTGTGTGTGTGTGTGTGTGTGTGCATGTACCCAGTGGTGTATTGAGGCAGACACACATCAGGTCGAACCAGTAGTTTTCAACATCCTCATGAGTGTTGAATGTGTACTGGCGCCTCTCGAATGGTTTGTCAGCTAACTCTGTGACCAGCCAGTAGTGAGGCTCAGCGTTGGTGGTGTCAACGATGGTGGTGTGACGTCTCAGGTACACAAACACCTTTATATAAAGATATAAAAAGAGAATTCAATTAAAACGTTCATGTTTTATTCAAAGCACACACTATAAATATTCTAAATCGTGTATAGATACATTTACAGATATTGATATTTGTCTGTTTGAATGTAAACAGTGAATAAAAGCCAAATACAAGTCAGTGGACTATTAGAGGATCAAAGCAGCAGTACGATGATGATGATGATGATGATGATCTATTCTTAATCCTCTGTGTTTGTGTTTGTGTTTGTGTTTGTGTTTGCACTGACAGACTGCGTACCTGATCTTTCTCCTTGAACTTCTCCAAAGGACCAAACTGCAGCAGACCCATGTAGACCAACTTCTGCAGGTTCTCATGAAATGAGAACAGGTATTTCCTGGTATGAAGAGCCCATAGACACTCAGTTCAGAATCACAGTTGTGATGCGTTATAGAGAGAGCGAAGGAGAAAGAAAGTCACCGTTTATAAAGCAGCTGTCTTCTCATTCTGGCGGGCAGCGATCTAACAAGATGGTGTTGCTTCACAGGGTCGTTGAGATATTCCTCCAGTCCATCCACCTGCGGACACGAGTGTTTTTATGTCGTGCATCCTCATGCATTACAAGTTTCTACAAGAAATGGGCCATCAACAATATCTCATATGTATCCACATGTCCAACTTATGAGGCATAACAGAATCTACATTAAGGTGCCAGTTTATTAGGTCCACATATTCATATAATATATTATCACCACCATTTGTGTTGTTGAGTCCAAAACAGCCCCAAGATATTCAGTTTATAATGAAATATAACAGAGAAAAGCAGAAAATCTGTTTATTTTCTGTCAACAACATGACAGTATTATTTGTTGTTTTTCCAGTAAGAACAAGTCAAATCATGTTTGTTTTTAGGCTGTCGGCCACAAAGACATTATTACTGTTAGGACTCACTCTTCCCTTGTTCTGTGCAGGTTTTCAACAATAAAATCAAATGTTTAAGTATGTATAACGTTTACAATGGTACCGCAGCAGCTGCAGTGTTCCTTCAAGAGGCAGATTGAGACGACAGAGTAATTATATAAATGTAATATTAAAATTTAAAGCTTTCTTACAAATCAAAGTGACACCATGTCGACATAATTCTTCAGACACAACTACTATACAGAAAAGTTAAGTGAAATAACTGCGTAACATTGTTTCATAAAACAGAAGGAAACGTGAGCTCACCTTATAGTTGATCTGTATGACCTGAATGAAGATGGAGAGAGGCAGACAGAGGAGCAGGTCGCCCACCATCGCCCAGCCGCCGCTAAACTCTTTGTGTGCACGGACAGGAGGAATGAACTTCTTCCACGACTCTTCATCAGTGTAAACTATCAGAGACAGACAGAAGATTACAGTAAAACCAAAGCGTGTAGATAGGAAACTCTGAAAGAGCAATTTTTGTCCCAATAATTAAAATAACTACTGTACCCACATTCACTAATACTCGCTACTACACATACATAGCTCCACTCATGATGCTCTCACCTTTCAGGTCAGACTGAGAGCGACCAGGTGCTGATTCATCCGTCTGCTCCTCCTCTTCATCACCTGATGTCTCGTCCAATTTAGACACAGCTGAATCTGCAATTTGTGGCTTCTGGGAGCCGGCGGCAGCTTTTTCAGGCAACTGTGTCTGTCGGTCTGTGTTTGTGGAGTTTTGTGCGTCTTTCAGATCCTGTTTTTCATGCTTGTCTTGGTGTTTGGCTTCAGGATCAGAGCTGCACAAGTTTGCTGGCGTTTCGCCGGTTGAGTCAGAGCTGGTGGAGTTGTGTCTGAGTGGGTGTCCGTACATCAAGTACCACAAGAAGTTGTGAACAACACGCAGACGATGCATCTTAGGCTGGAAGCCGAAAGTCTTACCCAATCCTCGAACTATAAAACCAGAGAGAGGCAGAAGACCAAGAACAAAACAATGGATAAGTGACACATAATTAGAGGAGGAAGAAAAATCTATCAATGAATATACAGTCATTCAGTCCTCCCCTTTGTACTCTGTGGTATACAATCAAACAGAACCTGTAGTGGGCTTGAACTCCTTCTCGTTCTTAAGGACTGCTCTCCTCTTGTCAGCCTTGCTATTTGGGCCTGCGCTCGCCTCTTCAGACTCTGATTCTTGTTCTCTCATTTTCTCTTCAGCGTGCTGCAGACTGAGGCACAGCAGAGGAAAAACAAGAGGCTGGATCAAGAAACAGGCTACAGGAAATGTCCCATGGTTATAAACAACAGACCGATAATAAGTCAGGGTTGAGTATGCAGTACACAGTTACACTGAGAAACTGATAAAATGAGGTAAAGTCTCTGGAGTCAGACAGTGGGAACGAGCTAACATACAGTATACTACTCAGACATTCTGGATTCCTCCCTGACTTGTTTTAAAATATTTAGTTTACACTCACCGTACGGCCGAGTAAGAGCTGGAGATTTTGAAGCGGACCTGCTCGATAACTCTGTGCACTATGTCATCGTTGGGCTGAATGGACGGATGAACAACCATCTCAACCTGCAGGTGCAAGAACGTCAGACAGACAGAGGAGGTGAGGGGTGGGGGGTAGTAATATAAAACGTATTATTTCTTTTCTAGTCTCCACTCTGTGTAATTGTATCTGCTAAAAATAATCTGACTGAGTAGTTAAATTAAGTTTATTTTACCACAGGGAGCGGATGTAATGAAAGAGAAAAGATATGGAGTCAGGTATGGAAATGACCATCAAGGTGTGGCGTGGCGTGTGCTTGTACCTTCTTGGTGATCCCATCCTGTATGACAGTGGTCGTGTAAATCTTAAGCAAGCCTTCTCTGGACAGACCGTGGACGAGACGTAAAATAGTTTTCTTGCAGCACTTTGAGCTGACTCCATCCTGCTTTTCTTCGTCATTGATCATCTTCTGTAATCTGGAGAAAGACAGCATGTTGACCTGTTTTTTTGTTTCCTTTTCTATTGTACGATAAAATGCTTTGGAATAAACTGATAGAACATTTGAGACAAACTGACGGGAAAAGACCCTCTATGATTTTGAAGTTGCGCACAGCCTCGACGATCAGGTTCTTCCTCTTCAGCAGGCGGTACGTCTCATGAGACCTCTCCAAAGACTTTTTGGGTTTTTTTGGACTGCGGGTCTGAAGGAGGTGGATAGAGCCGTTACTTTCATCTACTCATCTCAAACAGACTGCCTTCAACCTGGGCCCCATTCTTCACATGTGGATAACTGATCCAGATTAGATCGTTGATGGTTTGACATAAATCTGGATTATCTGGTTCTTCAAAGCTGGTTTAAAATTTAACTGAAGCCTTCAGCCCCTGCAAAAGTGCAGCTTAGTGACAGTTCGCTGTATCAAGACCAAGACGTTTCAGGGTGAATCCCATACGTGAACACAAACATTTTCAGATACAAATCTCTCGTTTTCTTGAAGAATTGTTGATATAATTATGATTTTGGATGAGAAAATGCAGGTTATTGAGAAATCATTACGATCTGCTGACGAAATTAGTTAATTACCTTTTCTATCTATACCTATACACATGATAAAATATAAAACTAAATAAAAGTTTGTACCAATCCAGATGTTGAGATACTGACACAAGACATAAACTCAACCGAAAAAAGTTCTTCTACCAAAAAAGCCAGAGCAAGAACATCGAGTTCTAGCTGGAAAAAACAAACCAGTGAAAGCAACTCATCAGACTGACCTGCTCCTCACGAACATCTTTAACAACCACAATGTTGTTGTCTGCTGAGTGACTGGCTGATGCCGCGCTCTGAGGTAAAGAACTGGCAGGAGTCAAGTTGGATTGTTCTCCTTCCTCAGTTGCAGCTTGCTCTGACAGAAGAGACAATAACTGTGATTAAACAGAATAAGGAGGAATACATATAAAATACTGTATCATGTCAAAGAAAGTATGAAACGATGCTGCAAAGGCCAGTTGTGAGAGGTAAAATACCTCTTAGCCACACTTCTGTTGGCTGTGAATGACGTGTAGCAGTTGAGGCAATTTACCTGTGTTGAGAACATCAGGTGCCACCCTCGTGTTGGATTCACTGCGTGCCGAGGTTTCACCTGAAGGATGACAGAAATTTAAAAAAAGAAAGAGGGTGAGACAACATAAAGAGCTGTAATTAAACCAGCTCTTTTGATTATGACAAGTTGGGATAATTATGAGAGTTTAAATTTTGGCTAAAACAGTCCTTTTTAAATGATATCTGTTCTGAAATGTGCACAGGGTTAATGAGGAGTCACATTTACCCGGTGTAGGTTGTACTTGGTCGGTCTGTGTCTGCTCCGTTGTCTCACTGCCTTTCCTCCCTGTCGTCTTTCCTCTTGCTCCTGACTTTCCTCTTACTTTACCTCTGCCTCCATCCAACCCTTCATCACTACATGTCTGCCCAGCCTCCATGGCACCTTTGTCTCCTTCTCCACCTGCTTTCCGAATCTTTTTTGTTTCAGCGCTTCCTTTCGCTGTCGACTTTGAGGATGATGGCGTTTCAGGGGTGGCAGGTGCAGCATGTGATGCTTGTGGTGCAGACGAGTAGAGGAGTTTCTTGCGTTCCTGCTCCTTTGCAAACAGCTGGAGCTGATCGCTCACACCCACACACCTGTCGAGAGAAGTGAGCAGAACAATAATATTGATGCTATAGTATCTGATATAATGAGGTGTTAAAATAAGAATTTAGAAATATATTCTCATTTATAGATACACACTTATGGCTGATAAATTTTGTAGTCCTCTGCCGACCCTCATCCTCCATGAACCCCTGCAGGGTGAAAGACATCACACACATAAAACTGAAACACTTTTACATCATAATAAAATGGTATGTAATCAAATAGCCCTGAAGGTTGAATCAATACACTGAAATTTTGACCAGATGATGGTGCTAGATGAAACGTTCAGGGACCACCAAAGTGATTACAATCCATCCTGAGGGGTAACATGAACATCAGATGGGGGGTTCATCACAGCGTTTCAAAGAGGAAGGCTTTTCTTTCGGGTGGTTGACCTCTGCTGTTTTGTTTTGTTTTTTTAAATGATCTGTTCGTGTAACAATTACAACGGATTTCAGTTTCAGGTTCTTTATGACCTTTTTAACTTGTTGTTTTCTGGATAATAATTTGGAACAGTGTATTTTGTGTTTTTACCAAAATATAAAAAACAATCTGCTGTCCAATCAGTAGTTTCTGCTTGTAAGAACATCTACACTGTAATATCATTTTTGAGGATAAAAAAATAAATAAAAATCAACAAACATGGCACCTACATAATAATTTGGACCATTGTGGACTAGAAAGTCTTTTTGCTAAGGAGTAAATTTAGTTATTTTTTTGTTTCCAATATAGAAAAAAATGTGGAAAAAACTGTTTACAGCCTGAAGCTTACCTTAATTAAACCATCCCTCTCCAGTCTTCGGCAGAGCATACGAGACTCCAGTTTACCAACGTTCATTCTGTACCCGATACCAGTCTTAGGTATTCCCTTTGTGCCAGAGGATAACACTGCATGACAACAAAAAAGAATTGATGCAATAATCATTTGGAGGTTAGAAAAGTTATTTGCATAATTACAGTGTAATCCATAATTTCTTGGACAATGTTAATTTTGTTTGATGACTCTGTCCTTTTGAACATTGGATCTGAATAGAAACCACGGATTTGAGGATTAAGTGCTGACTTTAAGAATTAAATAAAAGGTGAAAAACATGAGAAGAGTTTCCTCAACAACATCTACATTTCATCTGCAATAATCTGGAGCACTCTGGAAAATGTGTCACTTTTGCATTTCTGGACTGCGGTGGACAACCTGGTGGATAACCCCATGTGCTTGTTTCTGCCACTGACAAAATCAAATTTACAACAACTTGAAGCCTTTTAAATCTAATCGCTTTATTTTCCTGGATTTCCTGTTTCTCGAGAGAAGGCATTGATGAACCGTACCGATGTGATAGGCCTGTGTCAGCACATCCTTCTCCATGATTCGCGCCTCTTGAGGGAAAGCTCCTCTTCTTGCTCCGGAGTCATCTTCCTCGTCCTCATCATCATCGTCATCATCAGTGACACCCTTCCTTGAATAAGGCTTCAGCAGCCTCAAACAGCGCACAAGCACTTTATTCCCTGGGAAACACAAGTACGATAACTCAGTGCTCGTGTCAGGCATATGGCAATAACATATAATACCTATAATATGCATTTCTGCATCAAAAATAATGTTTGTAAATTCTTTTATTTATTACATCACTTTATTAGGTTACACTTTATTTGGATAGTCTGCCTACAGAGAGTTTACAAAGTATTTGTAACATTTCAAAAGACTATTAGTTAGTTCAATTAGTACAATTCAACTGTTTCACTAACTCTCACTGGTGCTTCGGGGGCATGTTACCTTTTTTGGTGGTGCAGGGCCCAGCGCTGGGATCCAAGTCCTCCAGAGGGTACTGGCAAAACTCGACCAACTTGGAAGTTCGCATGTATTGACACACACGCTTAAAAGTACTGTCACTCATGTTCTGCAAGAAAACACACTATTATCACCACAGACAGACAGAGGAACACACACAGTCCGACAGACCCTCACAGAGTGATACTCACAAGTTGTTCTTTGAATGTGATCAAAGTGGCAAACTGACCAGGTAACTGCTGGAGGACATTGGACACATACTCCATCAGTATGTCATACTTAGACCTCCTGAAAGAGGAGAAAGGGTTAAGAGGAATTTCTCCAAAAAGAGAGACAAAGACAAAGAAAATCTTAATACTACTTTTACAAAAGCACAAACATTGGCTTTGTTCCCTCATCTTTCCTCCATATGTGCACAACAGTGAAACGCTGTTGAGAGAAAAAAAGAGACGAAGACACTAAACAAACCTGTTTATGTGGAAGCGTTTGAGCAGCAGAAGTATGGAGTGTTGCTGCTGTCCTGACTTCACTCGTGTGACATGAGACTGCATGCTGATGAGTCCATGCTTGACAAGAGACTTCCTCATGTAGTGCAGCTTTCGAGCATCGGTCCTGTTGAAACACAACACTGGCTGTTATGAAACAACTGAAAACATCGGCTTGTGACAAAGCAAACCCAGAACAGTAACGACCCTGAGCTACATGAGTGTGTATGTGTCTCCTACTTGAAAGAGGATCCATGTAGATCACTCTGTAGCTCTCCTTGCCAGCGGGCTCGGCCCACTCTTTCCAACACACAGTAAGAGTCGTCGTTCAGTTTTAAATCGGGATCACTCTCGCTACCGATCAGAGTCCGGAATCGCAGAGACTGAGATGCCACCACAACAAGCTTTCGGCCATACCTGAGGAGGAGGCGGTTAGCAAGAAGAGAAAAAGTGGAACGTAAGACAAATGTACAATTTGCAGTAAACTTATATTATCTCACTTTGGTTCTTGTGATTAATTTAGGATTTGATTAATTTATTGTTTGTGCTCTTTGTTTACTAATTTGTAGGTTTTTGAGTGAAAAATAGTAAAGTCAAAATAGACAATCTGAAATATAGGGTAATTGTTCATTTATCAGAATGCCATTTAAACTAAAAGAGGAAAGTGTACAGGCATACTATAAATACATAAATAAGTATGCATTGAGCTGAGAAGAGTATAATCTGGAATTACAATTAATTCATTTTTCACAAACACTGAATCAGAAAAAACTGTTTTTCTGCTTTAATTAAATTTTTACAATCAGTCAAGGAATCTTACCTGATAAAGGTCTAAAGCCTGTATGTCATAACTAAACAATGCTCAGTATAAGCAGCTGACATTGCTGAGGGTTTCTAGGTGCTTCTAATTTTACTGAATCCATTGCACTTGTAACTAAGACTTGATGGTATTACAGGATTTTTGGTGTGTGTGTTTTTACCAGCAATCTGTAATTAAAATTCAGACTGATTCAAGCAGATTCTATAAATATGTTCACTATCACGTCAATGACTTCTTTAGTTCCAACATTTATTTTTAGCATTTATTAGTATTTAATTAAGAGAAAGGTTGAAAGTTTGCCAACTTTACAACTCTATGCAATTCATTGTTATTATATTATTCTAACCAACCCACTGATAGAGTTATTAAATATTACACAATTCTTTGATAAAATCTAACATTCCTTGCTCCATATCTAATTAATAACATAATGCTTGTTTTCATGGTTCATATGACCTCAATAAAAATCAAAATTTTTCAAATGCAGAATGCTTAAATCAGTGCACATATCAATTTTGTGTGTAGGTGGTGGCTTGTTTGGAAAAAGCTGTTGCTACATTGAATACTTTTCAAACAATATCTACCAACCTTTCCAGAGCCTCCTCCAATTTGACCAATGCGGTGAGGGACTTGGAGCGGACATGCTTAGTGATGTCTATCCTGTCTATGAAGAAGGCACACGAGCCCTGTATCCCATCCTTGTTTTCTAGAATAATATGGACGGGGTAGACATCTTTCTTTCTTTCAGGAAACTTCTGTGCTGTTTCAGTGCCTGCCTCTGGATCAGTGTCTTTAAACCTGAAAACAAACACAGGCATGCACAAAGCACAAAGTCTATGTTATGGCATCCAAACATTAATACAAAGAAGCACATGGACCATGAAATATCCTACAAAGAAAGTTGATTCACTGTCTTTACATTACACCTGTATGTGATTGCTGAACACTTCAAAATAATCTCAAATGATGTCATCTCAGGTTGACATTGTCAAGGTTATTTTTTGGACAGAAAGCCAGTGTTACAAACAAGGATCTTAAGTTTGAAAGATGCCCATGGCACAAAGCAGATGGAGAAGGTGTAATCAAAGATGCTAGTGAGGAAATGTAAGACATAGTATTTTGGGATTTTTATATTTCAGCCTCTCTTGCCTCAATCATCTTAAATATACCTCTGTCCCCAAACTTTACAGAAGTAGAGTAAGGACCAGTTTAAGAATTCCCTTCATTCAAAGGAGCGGAGCACAAACCATTACGAACAATCTCAGACTAAAAGCACACAAAGTTACGTCCATGAAAATGTCCAAAGACTTTGAGCTTCATAATGCATCATGTCAAAATGATCAGTTCAACATAACAGAGATAACAGAAATACCCCTGGCAGAATATATGTATGAAAATGAAAACTGAAACATAACAGCTTGTGTAATCTATCCCTTTTTTCATTAAACATATATTATTCATATATGCTTAGAGTCTATAATGTTGTCATCCTGAGGTGTAGATTCAACTGTAGAATCATTTCGGAGGATATAGTTTGTGGTGCTGTTGAGCTGCATTGCGTTATTCAAATTCATGAGGGTAGGCTATACAACAGATAGATGCTACATTTCAGTTTCAACAAAAACCGAACATAACATTCATGAAGGGAGGATTGTTTGTAAGGATGTTTGTATTAGATTCTGTTAGTTGGCAACTGTGTGTATTTCTTCCAGTGAAGATAGTCCCAATACAAACTTTCTTAAATTTGCACATGGTATTTTTGATCTGTATACTATTGTAACACTGCAAGAGCACACGGTGTCAACCTGCACACTGCTGTTTTTCTGAGGGTTTGTTCTGTGTATTATCTTGTTAGGGAAGTATATAATTCTTTCTAAACACTTCAGTTCAGCTCAGTTCAGTTCGTTCATGTGGACAGAACTGAGCCTTTCATGATAAACTCACCTGTCTGACAACACAACATCCCCTCTCTCCTCTGGGAGCTCATAGAATTTCAGGTCGGTGTTGCTGATAAGTGACCTCCAGATAAGCTCCTTCGTGCAGTCGTCAAACTTGAGGGGAAACCTGGGCAGTCTATCCTCTAGTCGAATCCACAGGGTGGGAATAGTTATCCCATCCAGTCCCTCCAAAGCCACTTCATCCGCGACAGCACTCCACGGGTCCATAGCTTGGCAACTCCTGGGCTAACTCTCTCAGCTAGCTGACATGCTAATATTTACAACTGGCTAGCTACTTAACAGCTTGTGTAGCCGTCCAGGGCTCATAAATTCTCTATACATTAAAGACAGACTATTCGCGTTGCTTCCGCGTCAGATAAACTTGCTAACAAACAAAGAATTTAAAAAAAAAATGAAGAAAAACTTGTTCCCGAAATGTTTCGTCCAACTCCGCTTTCTAACTAGTGCGCGTCTGCGTACGTGTTTACGTCACATTTGAACTTTGACCTCACGTCGTGCGTCAACCAAATATCCTCAGCGTTAACCTATGGCGTTAACTCAGAAAAATAAAATCTACAAGGAGGCGTTCAGGTACAGTTTCTGAATTATTTTCATGCATGCATCAAGAGAAGAACAGATGCTACACTTAAGTCACACATATTTTGTTTAAAAAATACCAACTCAACAGTACAATCACTCCTGAAAATATATATTACTCGGGAAGGCTGGTTTACCAAGCAAAAACCTCAGGTTCACTCCATAACCTTTGGATCTACATGTGATTAATTGAAGCAAATTCATTTTCATCACTGAAGTAAAATATCAGCTATGATATGTCCTCCATCTGGTCTTGTAGAGGGACCCTGTGTCAAAATCTACTTTTAAACCTTAACTGTTTTCTTTATATATATTTCACCGATTTGTTGTAAAAGCTGATTTTATCAAATTGTTTCCATTGTTTCTGAGTATCAAGTAATAAATACATAGAAAACCTGCACCAAGGTAGCATCACTCCATCACAAAAGCACTGTGACGCTGCAACCAACAATTGCTTTCATTAACCATAGGTCTAATAGTAATTTACTTTAATAATCAATTTATTGTTTATAAAATGCCAGAAAATAGTAGTAAATGCCCATAATTATTCCTGGGAGCCCAAGGTAACATATTCAAAATTGTTGCCTTGTCTGACCATGTTGCGTTTACTGTCATAGATAATTGAGAAGAATCGTTGAGTAATTACACTACTGCAATATCTTATTTACATCAATATTACTTGGTTATTGAATATTTTTTGTAACTACTATCAAATTAACTGCTATTAAATTAAAAGGTTAAACGTACATAGTATTTCACTTTGACCTGGTTACTCAGGAAAAAAGGAAAAAACAACATATTCAGTCCTGAGAGTCCAGTCCTTCTAGATAGCAGTGTGACTGAAAAAAATACTGACCGTGCGATTTGGGTAAAAGCTCTGCAAAAGGCTTGTACATGGACCTTAAGTTGGGAATGTTTTGTTAAAATCATCAGCCTCCACTCACCCCTCTCTCAGCCCGGCCGAGCACCGAGTTAGCTGCCCACAATATGTTCTTCTCAGGTTCAAAAATTTAGTAACTGTTGCTTTCACAGCAATTTCACCTAATAATAAACAAGTGGCTAATGAGAACATATAGCAGGATTCATTGACAGCAATAACACCTTTTAATTCACACTACATTTAATTTTTATGTAGGTCCTAAAAAGAACTGATTCTAAAGAGGGGTCCTTTTGATATTATTGATGATGTAATTTTATGTAGGTGACCAGTCTAACCACTCCACATATTTAAGTTGTATAAATAGTATAAATAAATATAGTATAAATATTTGGCATTTTCTGTGAGGTAAGTGGCAGAATCTGTCACAAAATAAACATGGATAAGATTTCATGGGATGTTCAGTAGCAGTTAATTAATTTACTGCAGTACAGTACCTGAGTTCATGTTGTTGCTTTCCACTCATGAATGTATGACAATTTATGTGCACTGTTGTGTGTTAGAGTAAGAAACGTAAGTGAATAAAGACAGGTGGGGGAATACTGAAAATACCACCTCAAAAATAACTGCAAGGAAAGGTTTATTCAACATCTTTATTATGAAGTACCTTTTTAAAAGAAATGTACAAGTGGAACCAGCACAGTGACATCTTGGCGTTTACCTTTGAAAAACAGAAACACCATGGACATGTGGTGCAGGTCTGAAGACGTATGAAATGGTAATGTACATATTTACAGCAGAGAGTCTATCAGAACAGAAGTGAGCAAGCATGACTGCAGCTAAAAATACAACGGGACTGACTGAAAATAAAAAAAGCATGGATTGGTTCAATAAACATATTTTGAAAGATAACATGATAAAGGCACTGTGTTTCACACAAATCGACACCACAACAGACGCGCTTGTTTGTTTTGTCCATCAAATCATAATCACAAGAAACAACTCTTAACAAATGTTGTCATTTTAACTGTCCCTGGGCGATCCAGCAAAACAGGTAAAATATATCAGAGGGCCATAGCATTTTACACATAGACATTAAAACAAAATAGATAATTCAACTCGTCAGGAAAACATTCCTTATAAAGAACATGCTTGGTGATTATTAAAATTACATTTTTTTTTATAAACAAATACATATCTAAATTTAAAATTTTATATTGAAGGCAAAATGTGTTGAAGTAAGGACAAATGTTTTATGATCCTATGTTTCCCTTACTGGGCGGAAACCCAGGACAAATTGTACTCAACATTCCTGCAAGACCTTCTCTCGGACGCCTTTGTTTGATGAACACATTCAGTTAACTACCAGCATAGAAAACACAAAACACACAGTCAGACCAAGTGTTGGAGATCAGCACTGAAGGTAGACTCTGGCATAATGACATGACAAATGAAGGGTTTTCCTTTGAGGATATAGCGGGTAGAAGATTTAAAAAGTCAGATTACATTCAGCTTACATAGCTGGTGTGTCATCAGTGCAGTGTACACTGTGTTTCATATTCATGATTTTATGATACTCTGGCACTGAGGCCTCATTGCTGTACTCCAGTGATGTTAAAAGCATGACGGAAGAGTTCGACATCTTTGGAAATGAGCTTTTTTGCTTTCTTTATGGAGAGTTATATGAGAAGATCCAATACCAATCCCATGTGTGTACATTAGATGAGAAACTGCAGCCAACAGCCAGTTAGCTTAGCTTAGTTTAGCATAAAGACTACAAACAGAGGGAAACCCAGCTCTATTCAAAGGTAACACCTACCTACCTTAATTAACATTTATCATCTAGTTAGTTTTAGACCTGAATCAATCAATACCCAACACTCTCTAGTATCAGATTATTAATTAATTGTGAGAATTTGCTGCTTCTTTTCTCTTAAGTGATAGAAAACCAAATATTTTTTATTTTTAAAATGTTGGTCAGACGAAGCAATTTATAGATATGGTCTCAAACTTTAGGAGAGTGTGCTGGGGTAACATTTTATAGACCAACTGATTAATTGAGAAAATAATAGGCAGATTAAATTGATGATAAAAATAATCAGTAGTTGCAGCCCTAGTTTGTTTAACCCGTACAAACGTTAAACCAAACAACTGCTTGCTGTAGGCTTCATATCTGCCGTACAGACATGAAAGTGTCTATTTTCTCACCCAACTCTCAGCAAGGAAACAAATAAGCGCATTTTTCAAATGGTCAAACTATTCCTTTAAAATAAGCTCCAGATTTTAAACTCAAAGTTAAGCTACGATGTTTGAGGTGTGGGAATCTGCAAGAGGAAGAGGAGATTCCCTTCTGCTCATGATGAAAAAAGCACATTTGATACTCGTAGACTTGGACTGCACAGACACATGCATGTAGGCATACGGGACGTACGATATGCTCTTTGGCTGAGTTCAGACATACAAAGACCGACATGGGCTTTCACACTCACCAACGCGCTTCAGAATAAGCATTCTAGATAGTAATGGCACTGGCCAGGCAGGCAGGCACCTAGACTGAGCTCGGAGTTATGTACACAGGCTCTCGATATAGCAGTAAAGTTAGAAGATACATGACAGGACAGTGTGACCTGTTTGAAAACAACAGATACTGTGGTCAAAGACGGCGCACCTTTAGTGTGCACTCCCCTGTTTCATGAGGATTTTTGAGGATGGAAAAAAAAAAGAAAAGAAGTTATCCTATGTTCAAAATCTATCGCGCAGGAGAACAGAACTGCACACTCAAAAGGTAAACAGTACAGAACTGAGGTGCATGGATGTGGTTCAGAGGAAAGAAACAAAGAGAACGGCTGCCCTGACATGACTAATGAGCTAGCTTCAAAACATACACAATAATACAAAATTAAGTTGAGATATGACGAAATTAGGCTGCATTAGTAAGTAATAGTACCTGCCTTGTACATACACAATTCAAATAAAATGAAAACAAGTAGCTAGGATACTTGTCTTATCAAAAATATGTAGCTTTGGTAAACAAGTTATGTAGAGAACTGTTGTCTGAACATGTTGATGTGAGAGATCACTACATGACATCTAGGAATCAAGGGTGAGAAAGTTTCTCTGTATTGAGGCTATGAAGTCAGTGAGAGGAGAAGCAGGCGAAAAGTTCCACTCCCCAAAAATCCTCTGTCCTCTCCCCTTGTCACCAGCTGATGAGGAACAGAGACAGCAAAAGGCAGCGAGACTCCCGAATGGAACAAAACTGCTTTCTTTACTGTCCCGAGCACCGATTGAAGAGTTTCCGTGGTAATGTAGCAGCATCGTAATGGTCTGCGGAGGACAGACGCCTCCAAAGCAGAAGTGGAAGACTACTTTATCCTCTCTCCTACCAGCAGTCCCCTCACCCTTTTCCATCCATCGCAGTGGAAGTGGAAGACTGGTCAGACATCAGATTTTAACAGCCCTCCTCGAATATCCACAGTGGAGACAAGACAGGTGAAATAATTTATGTTCCTTTCCTCCGCTCCTGTTTCATCTGGCCAAGCTTCTTCGCTTGATGTGGGTTTGATCCAGGCGCTGATGCAGATATCCAGATATTCCATAAAAAATAACCACCTCCTTAATACTTGAGCTTCTACCATGCAGCGCAATCTCCCCTCTGTCACACATCGCTCCTTCCATCTTTCTACTTTCTTTCTTTCATTTCCTAAGCTGAATTTCCATCCAACCCCAATGTTCTCTTCCAATCTCCTCTTTTCCAAATGATGTAACTCTTTTGTTTGCAAATCTGTTTCGTCTTCCTGTTCCCAAATTTCAGTCAACCTTCTCCACCTTCCCGATGATCTTCTCCTCGAAGATAGGCAAGATGGCGTCATCGTCGCGAACTTCCTCAAACACCACACCACAGTCAAACTCATCGCTCACCTTCTTGAAGTAGAACCTGCACACAAAAGACACAGTCATTAGTTCTCAACTACAGTTGTGTAAGTGCCAAACAGTGATCCAAACGATCAAATAATAGGTTCCTCTAAATTGTACTGTAGGTGGCAAATTCAATTTCTGCAGTTAAATATTATTACTATTGATATGCTGATATTTTGCCGTGTTTACTTATATTCTCCATATATTATAGGGCTGAACAATTAATCAATATGTTATGGAAATCACAATATGGCTGCAACTTTTTTGAAAAATTGCAAAAAGCAATGTTGTACTACGAGATGCCCCTGCCTATAAATCAAATTCTCCAGATGTAAGGGGAACAAAAAAAAAATCATAATTTTTTTTCTCAATGAAAATGAAATTCAAAATGACCACTCCAACTGAAATCATGACTCACATCGCAATTGCAACATCTGACAAAATAATCGCAATATGATTTTTTTGCATATCGTTCAGCCCTTATATACAATGTTTAATTAAGATCTACTCTGAGCAAATACAATCATATTTTTACTTGTTTTACTGTTAACACACTTAGAAATTAAATTATGACACTTAAATGTAGTTATTTGCTTGCAGGTGAAGAGTGGAGCCGCATAGAAGTTAACAGCAGCTTTTTCTGTTGACATTTCTGTAATATAATAATTCTAATAATCTTCAAATATATCAGATCAGCATCAGATGTTCTCACCTGTAGTGGCCCTTTTTGGTAAGCAGCTCCTTGAACTGGCCCAAAGTCACCACACGGCCTTTGACTGATGTTCTGTATGGGATTGGCTCTCCACAAAAGTAGTAAGCGACCGTCATGTTCTCACACACTTGGCGCTTTCCAGACTTATGCCTTAAAGAGAACAAATCCATGTCAAAACACTCAAATAAGAACACATCCACAAATAGCCACAAGCACAGGCCACTGCGGAAAATGTAATTTTATGCTACATACATGAAATTGACCTGACATCTCACCTCTGCTTGGCCTGCTGTAGTGCATTCCTCCTCCTCTCCTCCTCCAGCCTCCTCCTAGCCTCCTCCAGCTGGGTGAGGGGGTTGGGAGCCGGGTTGGGGGGCATAGCTGGGTCCTGGATGAAAGGGTGCGAGGGTTGGACCTGGGCGGACGATGAGCCGGGGATGGCGGCGGACACCGAAGAGGGGTTGTTACGCAGCTGGGCAGAGACCCAAGGATGCACAGCTCCAGGCCGCTCCACTGAAGTTGGACGTGGTGACTCGCTGCTGGTTCCCGTCCTCCTGGAGCTACTGGTGCTGCCGCTGGAAAAACAACAGGGAGGGAGAGAGAGGATGAATGTCAGGGGATTTGACTAAAAATATACAGACTAATGTATTGCACTCACTGAGACTCATGCTGATTTACAGCTCCTCAAATAACTACAGAACCAAAGCATTTAGAGTATTTTTTTTTTACACAGCTACATTAATATGATTCCACTCGATCCTGCCTTCTTGAGGAAAAGTAACTGATAACAGGGTGGACAAGGCACTGTGCACAAATATTATCCTCATGATAAGACAGAGCTAAAAATGTATTTTTTGGCAGGAACACATGGAGGTGTGATATGAGCGTGCATGCATTCTTTTGTGGCATTTGGTGGAGAGACTAGCGATGGCTTCTTATAGCAATCCTAACTTGAAAAAGACATACACAATTTGTGACTCTGCAGTTCACTTCAACTCCACAGAGCTACATAGCTTCTTTTAAGCTCTTTACTGTTTCAGTTTTCACTCGAAGTGCTCTCATTGCTCTCACTTTTTTCAGGAAAAAAACAACAACAATAAAAAAAACTCTACAAGGCAGCGACTACCTAGCTGAAAATATAGCAGATAAAGAACCAGATATTTCCTGCAGGAGTTGAGAGACTCCAACAGAGCTAAAAGGAGAGTGAATATTGGACTTGTATTGTATATACAATATATTGTATCAGGTAGACACAAACACCACTCCAAATGAAATGGCATAATATTCCAGTCTTGTGTTTACAGCTTGTTTCCAATGCCCGTAAGAGGCCAAAATTATTAAAGGTTTAATTGATCTTCATTTGTAAATCGTATGCGGACGGATATTATACAGTATACATACATACATACATACAGAGAAGATCATTTTTAACTGGTAAATTTATCATTATCACACCATAAATAAAGTAATATTATTAAGAAAATATACCAAATATTAATTTATATGAAATTCTAAATATAAAAAGTTCAATTTTTATATTACTCACCCATGGGAGCTTTTCCTTTGTCTATCTCCTTCCATCATCCACTGCAGGATCTTCTGGTTTCTCTCCAGATCCTCCAGTGGCACCTGGGTCTCCAGACCACGCCCACTCTCCTCACCTTTGCCTGATGTCTCTGCAGTCTTCTTGCAACCTCGGCGTGATAGCGTGCTGCCTTTGCTACTGCAGAACGAACAGGTAACACAAACAAACTTAGGTCCTCTGAGTAAAAGACAGCACATACAGTTTGCTGAAGACCTAATAAAGATCAGCACATATAACCACACCAGCTTACCTGTAACCCATCCCCTCAAGCGTGCTGGCTCCAGCCCCATCAGCATAGTTACGACTTCTCCCTGCGTACTGGCCGGCCGGGTCTCCGTTCCACAGGAAGTTGGGCTGAGACCTAGAGCCCGCCTCCTCCTGTCCCTCTCGTCCTCTGTGGTGGTACAGCTGCTTGTGGTGATGCATACCTGACACAGACATCAGGGTGAGATCCATTAGTGAGCTATTAGACTCTCTTCAATAGATCCTAGACTCAAGTACAACACACACTGCTGCTGCTGCAGCTTCATTTGACGCCCACAGCACACACTGCACACGTTATTTCCACACCTGAAAAGCCAATCTCTCCGACAGCAGCTCACCATGAAATGTTTTTAATATTATCTTTATAAAGCCATTTCTACTTTTCTCATAGTCAACACTACATTAAAAGTCCAAAACAATTAAATGAGCGTGTGTCCAAAGCCTGATGCATCTTTTCGCTGTGTCAAAGATCTCCACTGTTGCTCAAAAACTATTAAAAACACATTAAAGAGCCACACTATTGCACTGTGCGACACGTTTCATCATTACAAACAACAGAGGCACTGGACTTTATTATGAGTCCATCCAACATACACAGTCCACAATCAAAGAATATTATGTGCTATCATCTGACAAGAGGGAGTCAAGGTGGAAAAGTCGGTGAAGAACAGTAATACAGCCACCACCACTGATACGTCAGGTTACTTTACACAGAATATAACAAGGGCAGATGTTTGATGGTCATCGTACGCTGCGAGAGTGTTTGGGGGTTTATCCTCTCTGCTGTCTCCCCCTTTCACCCCCTCTCTCCTTCCCCTCCACAGCCTCTTACCTTTGACCCCAGCAGCAGGCAGACTGTGACCTCCCCCTCGGTGTGGCGGGTAATGGGGCGGTCCAATCCCCCCGTCAGGTGAGCGTGACGATTTGGGAGGAGTGTGTCGGCCCCCTCCTCCTCCTAAGGTGCTGTTGGTGGCCCCTGGCGACTGGCAGCCCGGCGTTTTCATCACGCGCGATACATGTTCATCCAAGATAGATTCTGGGTCGTCGTCGTGGGAATCCTCCATGGCAACCAGGCCGCCATAAGTGGTCACTGTTGCCGTGTTAGCAGTGGTCTCTGAATAACGGGCGCCATAGAGAGGTGGAAACGATGAGGGGAGGGGGAGTGGTATGCTATGAGAAGACATGGAGGTTGTCATGGAGATGTCAGCATCGTCCCCCTCTTCTTCCTGTTGGGAATATCAGACAAATATTTTATTTCTAAATGGACATGAACATTATTTGAAGCAGAATGAACACACAAAGATGAGGACTGAGAAAAATCCCCCTTTCCAAACATGCCTGCGCTGGAAAATTTCAGACAAATAATGCAATCTATTTGACATTTTCTTATCAAAAATAAGGAGTCATCATTAAATATCCCAGTGACCGTTTAACAGCCTACGCTTAAATTTGGCTGCAGATTCTCTGTCTGTGATTTTAACCTTATGTTATTAAAAAAAGAAAATCAATGAAAAAACACTTCAACACATATTATTTTGACAGAAATTATTATTAGGCTGTATACGCAACTTACTATGTGGATATAACATTTGGAACATTTAGTACAAATTTAACAAAGTCCCACTGGCTGATCAATCACCCCATTTAGTTTTAGTGTTTACAGCTTCTGAGTGTGTTCAGCCAGAAAATATCTAGTAGCAGAACAGCAAGAGTACAGAAGACATTTTTTTAAATGATGTACATGATTAAGATCATTCTGGTAAACCAGCATGAATAAAGTAAAACATCATTTAATTATCTTTTACAATTAGGGCTGTACCTGGATCTGAAGTTGCTAGTTTTCGTTGAATATTAGACTTTTGGAGGATATTTATATCACAGTTTCTGGTTTATGCTTTTGCAATACACCTGTTTTTGATTATCAGCTGTGATGTGAAAACATCATATTTCCACTGGCAGAGAAATGTAAAGTGTACATCCTGGCCACAGTTCGGTTTTAAAATCCTGGCGCAGCATGGAGTGTCTCTCCTGCACGGCTGCTGAACTCACTGCGAGCCGATTTGCCAACCATAACGCACAGTTTCTCATTACTAAGGAGATAAACTGTCCAAGTTCTCAATGTGACTTTCACTCATAATTCACCAAGTATATCTGAGGCAACAACAACATCAACAACTGTGTGAACAACTGCAATGAATTCCGGCTTCACTCTCAGTATCAAAATCCCATCACATCATGAGAAGCACATACACAGTTTTACACTCACCAGTCGTACTCTCTTCAGCCTCTCTTCGAGTCTTTCCTGAGCCTCTCTCTCTCTGAGAACCGTCTCCAGCCTGCTGATGAGCTCTGCTGCAAACCTCTCAGGCTCTACGTGGATGTCCTTTGGCATGCGGTACGTGCGCTGCATGTAGACACATCAACAAAAATTAGAAGCCATAAATTCCTGTACACATCTGCTGCTCAAATTTATGAGCCAAATTTGAAAATTAACAAGTAGCTAAAACATTTCAGACATAAATATAGATGTACTCATTCCAATAAAGAAAATACTGGGAAAGCTCAGAAATGTGTTTATCTCGTTATGTTAATATCAATATAACAACTGTGTGACAAGGTAACCCTCTTGCAGCTATTTATTAAAATGAACAGTGTCTGTTTAACTCACAGGTATATGAGGTAGGGGCACACGTCCATTGGCTTTGGCACTTTCATGCATCTCTTTACGATGCTGCTTCCGATATCTGTATGGAGGAATACCATCTCTGCACACACAGACACAGATAAACAACCATCAAACACAGATCTTGACAGCTCATTAATTACTACTGAGGAGCACTATGGTTATTAAGCACATTAACATCCAGTAACTGAATTGTAAAAGGAGTGAATCGAGTAATGAATATGTGCAGTGAATCTGGGTGGATCTGTGTGTACTTACACACTGCTGTCGGTCAGCGACAGTGTGTCTGCATCACTCGACATGCTCTGCTGCTCACTGTCATTGGCACTGGTGGCTGGAGCGCGAGCATATCCCATGTTCGCGTAGTATGGGTTGACCGGCTCCCTCCATGGTCTGGGGTTGTGTGGAGAAGATTTTAATGAGGTGAGCTCATGTTAAAATGTTGATACATGCACACAATTCAGGAATTTTTGACACATGAATTTTCAGGAGGTTTTTCCATGACAGTAAACACCATTTCTATGACCAGGACATGTCTCAAGACTTAATTAAGACAATATAATTATTTGTAATAAATATTCCAATAATTAATTTCTCATTGAAATTCTATTTTATTAAGAAAACAACAATCTAGCTTCAAAATAGGTGCAACAAGAAAAAGGGTTAAAGTGAGGAATCAATAGACTTTTCCTATGATGAAATGTACTCACATATTTTTGTTCTGTTTGATATATGACGTAAAGGAAAAGCCAAACAAATGAAAAAGCAATGGATATGAGCAGATTTGGACATGTGTTTAAAAAGAAGAGTTTTTAACACCTAAGACCATTTGCACCAATATGAACTATTACAATAAAACAGGTGAAAGGTCACGGGTATACACTACACATGGTATTCTGTTGAAAGGACAAATATTGGTATCATTACCAATATTGGCTAAATGACCACTGAAATGTTCCAATAGTAATGAAAAAATGTTCAGTGTTACAGGAAATAATATCACAGTCATTTTTATGAGTGCAAGAACCTTGACACTCACTCCCCCACACACACACACACACACACACACACACACACACACACACACCTGTACTCCCTGCTGTCCTGCCTCCTCCTGCTGGACGTGGCTCTCTGCGGTGCTGTCTGCATCAGCAGGCTGTGAGTCAGCCTACCAGCTGGTGTGTCTCCACACTCCTCCACATCTTTTTCTTCCTCCACCTCCCTCACTCCTCCTCCCCCACACCTAAGATCATCACAAGCATTAATTTAATTATTTCACTAGTTATGAGAATGTTTTGTCAGTGTTTGCCCTGAGCAAGTCAGAAAAGTGCGATCTATGACGTTAGTGATGTGATGCAAAGTCTCAAGCTTGTCTCACCTCCACTCCTCATCCTCAGCGAGTGTGGGTAAGTACCCAGGCACAGGCTTGGCTGGCCCCGATGAAGGACTCTGATCACTGGGGTTAGGTTTGGGGCTCTCTCCTCCTGTCCGTGTGTACTCCAGGTACAGGTCTGACTTAAGGAACAAAGGGTATGTGTTCTCCTCCATCATGGCCTGGATCTCTGTCTGGGCCTGGAAAACACAAACAGTGGTCGCATAATGCTGCCTAAATATGTAACAATCACTTCACATCATTTCTAATAACACAATTAGTGCGCAATCTCATCAATGGAACACACTGTTCAAACTGAAGCAAAGACTAATGGCGTTAAAGGTTGTGACCCAGCTCCTGGCTCTTCACTTGCTCCTGACTGAACACAATTGCTGCACTGCTTAGCTTTTACATGTAAGTGTAAACACAAGCCACAATAATCACTATAGCAAACTGTTACCAATTACGGACCAACACAGTCAACCGAGGTAAACCTGCATTTATGTAACCGACTACGCAGCTAGTTTAATACCCAGAGCATACTGACACAGAGAAGTGTGTTAAACCCGCACTGGCATTCTATCTGAAAGGGTCAACGTGCATTACTCGATGTGCTTTCACAACCCTTCTCCTGACTAGGTTTGACGGCAAGTCTGATGGTCTTTTAATTAGGGAAAGAAATTTAATGTATTGACAGTAAAGCAACATTTAACTGACTGCTAGAATCTTGTAAAACAAACAAACAAACAAAAAAAAAAAACAGCATTTAGAAAAGAAAGCAAAAAAGATCACGAGGGAAGGTTGGCTGCAGTGAAAATAATTTGGTTCTTTATGGTAATTATGTAATATCATTCTGTGTAATTTTGTTCTTTAAAAAAGGAGTTGTGTAAGGCACTGCAGTCGGACACATTTCTGCTAACAAGATCTGTGATAGGATTCTAATATACTATATGTGGTCGGAACAGTAGACCCACGTCATACCAAAAGAGAGCAATGAATACAGAGAATCAAAAAGATCAGGGGTGAAAGAGGGTACAGGTAGGTGAGCAAGAAACCTGAAACTAAAACTGAACTCCTTTGTTGTGGTTTACTTGCTAAAGCAGAAAAACACAAGAAAACATGAATCTGTGCTTCGACAGAGACATGTATAGAACAAGAGCAGCACCCTTTTTTGAGACATATTATAGAATACTATTTAAATTCTACTGCAAGGATGTCACAACCCTTTATGACCACAGGAACATGACTGAGAACCCAGAAACCTTTAGGGGTACTCAGGTTTTGACTGCAGGAATCTAGGTTTTAGTCCCAGGACCATAGATCGTGCCCCAAAACAAATCTCTTCAGTGGAGCAGTGCTGAATGTTGCTTTGGTCTTTCACAAGCTTGAAGGCTGCAACAACTGTTTTACAGCATTTATTCTGACTGCAGATAGGATTGATCTTCCAATTAATTTTCTATAGAAAATGAATGCATACACGAACATACAACCTATACTATGATGAAATTGAATTTGGCATGTTCTTCAACTAATATACTCTCCACAAATCCTGGCCTTTTCAAAGGCCGGCGACACCAGCAGAGATGGAAGCAGACGTGGCTGTCAAGTTCCTCAAATGTAGAAGTAAACACTGTCATACAACTGGACTATGATGGATCTATGGGCATTTAAACAATAACACTTGGCCTACAAATGTGCACTGGAGAGAAGTAATTAAAGCTGTGAGAGAAAAAAAGGTGAAGTTCTCAGCATCAGGTTGCAGACAAAGACAGCTGCCATCAAAGCCAATTGTAGTGTCATATATGAACTTGCAAACAGGCATAATTCAGTTTCAGTTGCTGTGTGCTGCCAGCCCACTGCTTTGCTCAGGCTGATACCATAACAGCTTACATTTCAGCCGGGCTGAACCTGACAATATTATAGAACTGAGATGAACAGAATACAGCCAGTGAGAAATCTATAACATCCTGCACTGGCCTGTGTAATCCAACATGCACCTCTCTAGTAAGGAATCTTTACAAGCATGAAATCAGTGTCTTGAATACCTGTTCAAACATCGCAGGGTCTGGATGTGGCCTTCCCACACAGTCTCTGATGAAGCTCTTGGTGGCTGCTTTGATCTGCCTGGAGACAATCCCACTTCCGTCTACAATGTACTTCCTGTAGATGGCCTTGGCCAGCTTTGCCCTCTTCTCTTGGCTCGTCTTCCTGAACCCCGAGCAGGCAAACCAGAAGTCCAGAAGGTCTGCACACCCTTCCTGGCACAGGAAGTTTCGGAACAGCTGGATTCCTTCCTGGTCATCTAGGAGAGAGTGAAGTGACTCAGCCCACTTCAGGTAAGGTGGAGTTGGTGAAGCCGAGCCCTCAGGTTCATACCCCAAGTCCAGATCAGGGCGACGCGGAGTCGCAGACGATGAGGAGGGTGTGTAACTTGATGGATCCCCCATTTTAGATAGTGAGGATGACGGGGGATAGCCGAGGGTTTGGGAAAGGGTGTTTGGACGGGTGTTCGTTGACTGGACTGGGGGGTCCACATCAGACCCCTCCTCACCAGGAACCGGGGGTCGCGGGGCATCCTCAGTGAAGTGGGTAGGGCCGCTCAGAGAGGCCACAACCCCACCACCACCCCTGTACCCAATCCCATGTAATTCTCTGACAACACTCATGTCTTTGATTGCACAAGGCAGCGGTCAGATCTTCGCCTCGAGCAATGATTCTGCTGGCAAACGATTCACCCTGTGATGGAAACAAGAAAAGCGGTTAGTTGCAGCAGTGGGTGTTAGCTCAAAGGAAATAAACATTATTACTAATATGATGAAACTGACTGACTCATCTCTCACCTACTAAACTGTGTCAGATCAATTATTCATCCTCACACTCACACACACATATATGTACCACTAAGCAAGAAAATGAGATGAGCAAAACATGAACAACATGAAACTGAATAGGACAGGAGATAAGTGTGTTTGACAATGAGGAGAATCTTATCACAAAACTAAAAATAATGCGATTGAATGTTAACTTAGCATGTAAGCTGACTAACAGATAGGATTTTAGAAACAAATATCATTACTACCGTCACCTACTTGCAAATACCAACTGAGACTCCAGACTGACCAACAATTTAATGCTGTGTACGTGAATGTTCAAACTGAATTTCAGCAGTAAGTTTTTGTCGTCAGTTTAAGAGTCCCAAACCAGCGCCAGAAGCTGTCAAAACAAAGCTCACACTTCGTGTAGTTAAGCAAAAATATTCTATATAATCAACATTTGTTAACAAGCTAAGACAGCTAGCTAGCCTTGTAGCAATGCCACCACCAATGCCAGTGCTTTAAAGTGAGAATCTCATTCATCTTGGCCTGCAAAGACGGTGGGGGATGGGTACAGAAACAAACTCTACAACCACACAAGACGGGCCTGCATGCAAAACACTTCCACACAGGCGTACTTTGTACATTTATTCGTGCGAAGCAAACTCGTACAGAAGCAACGCCAACTTTCCAACTGATTAACTCCGACAAATCAGCCGATTTAAGATCAAACAAAACAAGAAAGCGAGGGCACGTTTTCCACTCTGCTGGCTGCAGTGCCAGCTAGTTTTGGTTAGCTTGCTAACTGGCTAGCTTAGCTAGGTGCGTTAACGTCCCGTGTTTTCCACAAAAGTGTCCGTCCTACCGTCTCTGAAAGCCCGTTCCCCGTAATCCGCTGCATTGGGGATACTGGCACGAACTGTTAGCTCCAAAACGCAGCATATGGATAGCTTTCTAATATTAAATATTAACGAAAATAACCCGTCGTCTTGCCCTTAACTCCCCATGGTGGCTGGTTTCAATAATACGGAGCGAGAGAATACGTGCGTGCGCGCCGACGCTGTGCGGTGTGTAGCACGTTTATAGATCCCCAATGGATAGAAGCTACACACAGTGTCACTAACTTAGTTTAGGAATAGTGAAAGAAGTATTTAGATTTTTTTTTTTTTTACTTAAGTTAAATTAGCAATACCACAATGTACGGATACTCAAGAACTGCATTCAAAATTTACTTTCATAAAAGTGAATGAGTATTATGAGCAAAATGTATGTATTCACTTTGCATGTATTTTTAGAGCTGAAACATTTAGTCGATTAATCGATCAGTCGTCAGAAAAATAATCAGCAACTACTTTGGTAATAGATCAATAGTTTCAGTAGTGTCAGTCGAACAAAAGATTTCAGCCTTTCAAAAGATTTGCAGTTTTTCTTTATCATATTACTGTAAGCTGAATATTTGGGTTTTTTGAAGACGTCACCATCAGCTCAGCGAAATTGTGACAATGTTTTTGTAGACTTAACGATTAATTGATAAAAATTATTTGCAAGATAATCAATAATGAAAATAATCATCAGTTGCAGCCTTTAAATAAAGTGCATGTACCTCATACTTAACATGTATGAAATGAAAATGAAAGCAGCCTACTCAATTTAGCTATATTATATTTAGAGCTGAAACCCTAGTTGATGAATAGATTAGTCAAAAAAAAAAAAACCCACAAATAGGCTACTTTGATAACAGATTTATAGTTTCAGTCGTTTTAGTCGAGCAAAAAATTTGAAAAAATGCCAATTATTTGCAGATTTCAGCCTCTCAGAGAAGATTTGACACTTTTCTTTGCCGTACATCATTTTAAACTGAATATTTGATTTTTAACAATTTTTGGAGGTTTCCTAGACTAAATGATTAATCGAAAAAAAATTTGTCAGATTAATCAATAATGAAAATAATTGATTGTAGCAGCCTTAATTATATTATTGGATTATTGTTATTACTGATGCATACGTGTAAGAAACATTTTAATGTTGATCGCAGTGGAGCTAATATTACATATTTTATTTACTGTGAGTGGATATATTTTATATGCTCATAGGTTTTTCAAATCTCAATTTGCAATATAACCAGTAACTATAGCTGTCCAATAAATGTAGCGTACTAAAAAATACATATAGTGTAGTAGAGTAGATATAGTTTGGTAGAAAGCAGTGCTTGCGTGAACAGTTGTGTAGCATTAATAATAATTCCAAAGATTACAACATTTATGGAATTATCTTGAACACTACCGGCCGAGTACATCTGGTGGTGATTTTCTGTTCTAAACATATTTATCAATTCACTGATTGTTCATACCTAAAAAAATACTTCCATTTCCACAAGTTCTACACACTGATGGAGGAAGTATTTAGATTACTTAGATAAAAGTAGCAATGCCATTATTTAAAAATACTTAGTGACAAGGAAAAGTCTTGCATTTGAAGATTTATTTAAGTTAAAGCGCAGAAGAAGTACAGCAAATGTACTTTAAGTATCACGAGAAAAAGTACCCATCAGACGGACTATTATTGGAGTGGGGCACATACGAACAACTTCATACAGCACGGTTATTTGTTGTATAACCCATAACAAAGTAACTTATTTTATAGACTAATGATATGTTCTGTAAGTGAAATCTTGATATGAAAAGTAACTAGTAACTGTAGCTGTCAGATAAATGTAGGCTACTGTAGTAAAAAATATGATTCATAGTGGGGCAGAAGTACAAATAGGAAAAAATTTACCCACTTCAGTTATGTATCATTATATTTTTAATTAAGTACAGTACTTGAGTGAATGTACATAATTACTTTCCATCACTGGCGATTCATTAAATAAATTGATGTCCAACAGATTTTATAGATCATATCAGTTCTATCTGTCGCAGTTCTATGTAAGGGTAGCGAAACTACGCCCAACAGCGCCCCCACCGCCAACAATAGGTCATTACACAAATTGACAAGATAAAATGGATTGCATTACAAACGCTGTCATTTTAATTGATTCGAAAATTTCTTGTGACGCGCTGTTAATACCAGACATTGTCATAAAGATGAAATAAAAGCCAGGGTGCATTCAAACAAACAAAAAAAAAATTAAGGAGCCCAAATAAATAAATAAAAGAGACAGACACAAGAACAGCACCACAGACAAAATGACCAGGTGCAGCTTACTTTGCTCCAGGCAGGCACCAGCCGGTGTGAATGCGAGACAACCCCGAAGAAACCCACATGTGCTGGTGAGAAACACCAAAGCAAAACGAGGAGTCGACTCACCTCGGATTGTTTGGCAGGTGTTCAGTTAACGGAGCCCATCTCCACAGGCAGAGTGACTGACAGGACAGAGAGAGCACGCCGCCGCCACCGCCACCTGAGCGTCCCGCTTGTCACTCCCCTCCGCCGGGCTGTCAGTCAGTCAGGAGCACCGAGCTGCCACCAGGTTGTGTGTGAAAGTGTGTGTGTGTCAGAGAGAGGGGGTGGGGGGTGTAGAGAGAGAGAGAGAGAGAGAGAGAGAGAGAGAGAAAGAGAAAAGAGAAAGAAAGGAGGGAGAGAGAGAGAGAAGGTGAGAATAGATTATTTATTTTCTCTCATTGCTACCAATAGATGTTAAATTCATGTTCTCACATGTGAAGTGTCCAAAAACCACACATGCCTCATCACATGCTTTGTATTATATGTGGAACTGATGATTTCACATGTGATGCTTCAGGCTACATTTTATATGAGAAATCTGAAAATCACATTTACTCATATGTGTTTTTATCATGTTAAATGGTCTCCAATGTGTGCTTTTTTTCCACTCAAAAAAAACTGGAAAAAATCTCACTAAAAGGTAATTTTAGTGACTGCACTGGAGCTTTCAATCATATCACATGATCTTCATCAGCAGATGGAGATCGCCCAGTTGTCATGGAATCTTAAATGCTTAGACTTCACTTTCTTGCGAGCACTTTAACGATTTCTCCGTCCCCTTAAATTCAAATATGATTCACGACCTTGGAAACAGCAGTTGACAGTCTGCTCCATAAGAGCTACTAACTGGACCTTGTGGTGAGATTGAAATTTGTTATCTCTAAGGTTGAGAATGAACTTTGAACCTCACTTAATAACAATGCTTGAAGAGTAATTCATGTGACTCTTTGTCATTTACTAATAAACTAATAAAACATTAATTTTCATGGCAAATATCAATAACATCAGCACAAGTTAAAGATAAAATCCAGTCTCATGTACATTACATTTAAGGCTGAAACTAATGACTTTTTACATTAATAACCAGTTTGCAGATTAATTTTTCAATTAATTGATCTGTTGTTTAGTCTGTAAAACACCAGAAAATAGTGGAAAATGTATATTATAATTTCCCAGAGCGAAAGGCGATGTCTTCAGGCAGATTTTGTCTATTCAACCAATACTCCAAAACCCAAAGATATTCAGTTTACTACAAGATAAGACAGGAAAAGTGGTACATCCCCACACTGGAGAGGCTGGAACCATCAAATATTTGCCATTTTTGCTTAAAAATGGACATAAACGATTAATTGACCAGCAATATACTGTAGTTGCCAATTCATTTTCTTTCAATCGACTAATTGATAAATTGAGTAATTGTTTCAGCTCTAATTACATTCCAATGACTGACACTGTCCAGAAACTTCAGTGAATGATGTTTTGATGTCAATGTAAATTAAAAATGTGAAAATGCTGCAGTCATTATGATGTTAAACTCTTCAGGATTTGTCTTTAGATGATCATCACTACAGTCAAAATATGAGAAAGATACAGAACATACATTTGGAGTAAAGTCGCCTTTCAAACTTAATACTTAAATAGACCTCTGAAACAAATGGCTCCACAGTGTTGTACAGTGGATTACCATGCTTCCTGTGAGTTGTTGCAGCTAGCTGTCCCGTGTGGAGAAGGCGGGGTCAGGTGGCTCAGGTGAGGTCCAGACACCTGTCCTCATCTCTGTCCACTCTGGGATGGACTGCTTCTCCATCATAATCTGAACCTGGGAAACACACACACAAAAAGAAATGAAAAAAATAATGATCATTAAGAAATAAGCCAGCTGAGCAACAGACATTTTTTCAGTCACATCTGTGCTGTAGCCCTGATTTATGTCATTTTTATTTTCCATTTAGGCAATAATAAAGTCTGTAATGTACAATTTGAGCAAAACAATTTAATATTATACTGGTATATCATGATTTTAAACAGATATTGTCTGGGAATTTGATCTTTATAGTATTAAAAATGTGTATTCTTAAGGTCTTAAAGGCTACTTTAGACTCAAGTGATGCATATTTTTTGGACTATTGTGACTGAAACGTACAATAAATTACTATGTTTGATCATATCCACAACAGATGAGAGAAGCTTCTTAGTGGTGCCCGCCCTTAAGACCAATTAAATCCCAGAAAACATAGGATTCTGCCACACTTTAAAATCCTAGCTAATTTTGAGCTTATACCTTTAAAACCATTCAGATGTCTTAACACAGAGCACCAGTGTGAAATAGTTCAGTAAGAGATCTAGAGAAGCCTGTCACAGGGCGGTAATGAAGCGGGGCTGTTTGCTGCACCGATGGCTTAAGAAAATGATGATGAAATGTTTGGCGATGTGTTTGATTGGCAGACTTTACAGGCAAGCTAAACACGCTTCATTATGGAAATGTATTCATATCACTTTGGCTTATATCCTCAGCGGTCAACACACATCCACACATGCATACACAGGTTCCTGCTGCAACAGGCTGGTGTTGTTGTGGTTGCTGCAGTGTCCCCAGAGACAATGGGGAGAGAGGGAAGGGAGACAAAGAGAGAATACTGAGGAAGATGAACTTGACCTTTATGATGTCTTGGTGAGGAGGGGTTGGGGGCATGTTGGTACTTATGAATGTATAATGAATCTCGACTATGTATGTGTGCCTGTGTGTGTGTGTGAGAGAGAGTATTGTAGAGGTCTGAGCTCTTAGCTGAAGAAAGGTCATCACAGAGGGGAGGCACCAATACACCTGGCCCCCCTTTCCCCCCCTCCTCATCTATGTATCTATGTATCTATCTATCTGTCTGTCTATTTATCTATCTGTTTCTGTATCTATCTATATCTCTTTTGCCAATGACCAGATTTTAAATGCAACAGTCCAGACACAAACTATGCTTTCTGATACATTTCACTTTTGTGATTTTGGGGGTCAAACATCTGAATTCGCAGGTGTGTTTTTCAGTTCAAAGTGCAATTTCCTTCCTTTTGAATTAAAATTGCATTTTAAAAACCTGAGTGAGCAGCAGTCAACCATGGGCTTAAAGTCTACAGTCATGCCAGCAGCTCTTTGAGGCTGTACTTAGTGCACAGTGCTGCTTCGAGCTTGATGCTATGTTTACCATAGTCAACATCTTACTTTAGCATGCTATCATTTGCTAGTTAGCAGAAAACACAACAACAAGTACATGCTGAGGTTGATGGAAATGTCATTAGTTCGTAGTTAGTTAGTACTAGACAAATTTAAAATTTTGACCCAGTGATGGTGCGTTATAGAATACGAAGAGACCACCAAACTTATTATGATTCATCTTGAGGGGAACATAAATGAATGTATCGAATTTCATGGCAATCCATCAAAACACTGTAGAGATATTTGAGCATGGACCAAAGTTTTTTTTTAAATTATTTTAGGGTGAGGAAATTCGACAATATATATTCACTGTGTGAGTATAACCCTGTATGTATGGCAAATTTGAGATTGTGCCACGCTGTTGATACCAGGATGTATATCCCTTTAATATTTCTGGTTGCATTAGTCTATAAACCTTTTCCACAGCCGAGGGTTTCATGTACGAATAGTTACTGATAACATTAATGATGGCTCTATTCTACGTAGGATTCCCAGTAAGACAGTGAGTCAGCATGCACAATAACAGGACCCTGACACTGAATAAGCTAAACGGAATTCAACTATTGTTCATTTTTATTATTTCCTACTGTGACATGTCAAAATCTTTCTGTTAAAAAGGCCTAATCTGAGCAATGTTGCAAACACTGGAACAGGATTGTGTTTTATTATGATTTTTGCATGGAAGAACTAAACAATCATCCTGTTTGGTAATTTTATCCATCATCATTTTCTTAAATTAATTTCTAGATATTTTTTTTAAACAACACGTATGAATGTTGTAACAACAAATTACATATACTGTGATAGGATTTCATCTAGATTTGCCACTCTTAGTTACTTTTGTTCCTTTTTTTTTACTGTGTGTGCTTGTCTCAGATTCTAGGAGACTGTATGCTTTGGCTAATACGTATGTGTAACAGAAAATTGTAGGGTATGCAGCATTAGTTACAATTCATCTTGCACTGCTTAATTACAATGTCATTGATCTTCGATGCCGCTTCCAAGATCAACTGATGACCCTAGCTGGCCGCTCTGAACTATTTGCACAATCTCAGTAGAAGACAAAGAGCCCCAATGAATTACTCTGTCACCATTGTCAAGTAGCCTATGTGACGAAAACAACCATTTCCAGTCTAGATAAAAGTGGATTATTAATTCTTAAATTGAGGCAGCCCCCTTAGACGGCTGAGATGGAGCTTTTGGTCAGTGCGCTGGTCCAGCTCAGGGGTGCCTTTGTTCCAGCTGCCACAGCAGATTTAGGCGTCTGTACGGAGGCCTGTCAGAAACAGGCTTATCTCTTGGGGGCCTCCCAGCACAAAGACCCATTTAGATGCTCACAGAGAGTGAAATCTTCATTATATACCTCTTGAAAGAGAAACAGACCTTTGCTCTTTAAGAAAATTAATTGGAGACAAGTAGTTTGTTTGGCTGCAAGGAAAGCTCCAGAACAAAGGATAAGAAAGATCTTGTACAGTGAACTATTTTATTATGTTTGCCGTGTAGTGAGTAGGATGATGTCGACATTTCATGTCGGTTTGTTTTCATGTTTGCTATAATTTTTACATAAACATTGTCCTGCAGCCACGGAGGACATTGAAAGTTGAAGGGTTTCAACTCTATTTTTGTCTTAACCATTTAATTTCCTCCATTTTTTCTTTTTCTTAAAGAACCCTAATTAAGTTACACGAAAGGACAAACAATATCTGAAATAAAGGAGCCAAAGTATCAATATCAAGGTTTTCTATCCATTCATGCAATTATCCATCTCTCTATCTCTCTATCATCCCTCCACCCATCCATCCATCCACCTGTCCATCCATCTGCTGGCCTTTCCCAGCCATGCCTGTAGTAGCAGTGTCAGTATATCTGCCATGGCGTCCTGCTGATGTGTATTGTGATGGTGTTGAATACTCCAGCTACCAATATGGCCTGCACCAATACTGGATTAGCCACAGTGGATTAGCTGGCTGCCCTCCTGCTGCTTATTCAAATATTGTTTCACGTATTGTCATCATTGGGGCAGAGCTCTGGCCCAGTAGCCTGTGAGCTACAGAATATTCTTAAAGAGAATCACAAAAAAATGTCTTTGCTTCCATTTCCCCACAAAAGAATCTGATTTCATTTTTCAGCGAATGTGGAATTTGGACTACCGAGCGCTGGGAGAAAACCTCGATGGGGTCGGAGAGCGTCTGCAGCCCTACAACAGTGAGAAAAGGGAGGATGGAAAGATGATGGAAAGCAAAACCCAACCAAGGCCAAAATCAGGCATGAAAGCGTGCCTTGATCTTTGATACATGGTGTTCGTCTTTTTTTTCTCCTCTCTCCCTTTCTCTCTTTCACCCTCACACATACACTTGGGAGTCAAGGCAATTGATGTGCTGCCTTTGATGGCAAAGAGAGGCCTATATTAACAGCCAAAAGACCATGATGAAAGGGCCGAGAAAAAGAAAGAAAATGGGTAGAAAATGTGTTATTAGAAAGAATGGCAACTCATGATAAATACTTGGGATGGAGTGATGGTAACCAGACATCGGGGCGTTGAGGGTTTGATGGTTTAACAGCAGCGGAGGAAAGGCTAAGGTAGACGGAGAGCTTACCGTGCTAGCCCGGCGGTAGTGGTGGCTGAGGTTGGCTTGGTGGTTCCAGTGTGTCATGCTGGTGGTCATCCTGTTAGAATAAGGGAAGTGAATACACTCGCTGCCCGGCCTGGGTTCCTCCTGGTGATGCAGAGGTCCAGACGCCAGTGGACGTCCCATAGCAGAAGCAGTCGCCATCTTTGTCCCGTTGTTGTCTTGGATATCCTCTCCTGCGTCTTCATCCCTCCCTCGCTCCTTTGATCATGCCTCCCTCCCTTGCTCTGTGCCGTATGACATCATCACGCAGCGGTATCGACAAGCATCAAAGAACCTCTGGGCAGGGCTGTGTATCTGTCGGTCTGTGCGTTTGAAAGGGGTGTAAATATGGAGCATAAAGAGTGCTGTAACCCCCCCGCTCCCTGCATCCACTGTTCTGCTCTCCCTGCAGATGGATGGTTTATTAGACCAATACAAAACTATACACACACATGCACACACCCACACCACCCATCTCTCAGACGGGTGTATCCCGTGGCCCCCTGCTGTGCCTGTAGCGTTTGATGATGTGTTTAACGGCTTCATTCATCCCAAAGCTCGCTCTTTTTCTTCCCCATTTACTTCATCTTCCTTGTCCATCTTTCCAAGCTGTTGCCGCAAACACAAACGTATTCTTACTCAACTTTGGTGCTAAATGACAGTTAATTCCTTCTCAAACTGATCTACCAACTCGCCTCCTTGAGTAGCCACCCCTCCTTCCTCCCACTTTGACTCTCATCCCCTGCTCTTTTCTCTCTTACCTCTTACAGCTGGTCGGTACCATTTCCAATCCTGTTAAAGCTGTATGTCCTCTTAAGGAGCCCTTCTGTCTGTCTGTCATCTGCCTGAAAATCACATATACATGTTTCACTGTCACACTCTCAGTCCTCGGCGGCAGCTGTTATCCAATCCGATGAGATCTTCCCCCCAAAAACACACATAATTAACATCAGATCAAGTAGCATTTGTACAGCATTAATGTACCAGCAAACAGAATAAAGCCTTTACAACTCAATACTTTTATGTCTTTGACATACATTTCATTCAATTAACAGTAAACAAACAGTATTCCTATATCTGCCCTACAAAAGCAAAGTGGAAAAAATGGATTTCAAGTTTTCAAGCTGGCTAACAAACTGTCTAAAAGATAGAAATGCCTTCATTTTATGCTTTTCTTGAGGCTGATTATTTAACCCCAACTTAACCTTACCAAATCACATGAATACTAGGATTTAAATCTAAGCTTGAATATATCTTCTTACTCTTCTATATCTTTCTTTCTTTCTTTCTTTCTATATATTTCAGTTTAGTGTAGTTACGCTCTAGCTTAGATGTTGACTACATTTAGCTACTGTTACATATTTAACTATGTGGATTATAAAAATTGAGTAACTTAGATGTCCGTTGATCAAATTAGATATTTGTCAATGACAAGAAAGCCTGAGGAAAAAAAGCAAAAAAGAATAAAAGCTTTAGCTAAGAGTAACCTGCAGCTTTATTTGTAGCTCCCTTGTTTTAGGAATCTAGTTGGTCGTCTCTCTGTGGCAGAAAGCAGCTACTTGCATTTTACCTTTGTCTTGTACTTACTGCAAATTTTACTTGCTGTCTTCACAGAAACTATACATTTATATGGGATATGTTTTATATTGCAAAGAAGTTGTCGAAGATTGACTCTATTTTAACCAAGTTGTGTAGAGAATTTTAGTTTAAACTTAGCCTTTAAACTTAGCTTTAGCTATAGCCAACTATCTTTGTGAATAAATGTGTGTGGCCAAACATGTGCCTTGCCTCTAGCATTTTATTAACACTATCATCTCTCTAATAATCAGTGTTGTTGCACATGTTGGTAAAGAGTATATAACTAATTCTATATCTGAAAAGTTGATTCTGAAATCCAGTCATACCAATATTATTGTATGTCTTTTGCTTATAGCAAGCAAGCTAACATAAGCTACTAAATCTGAATGAATAATTCTTATACAGTGCAAATAAGCTCAAACATGTTCTTCACATGCCTCTGGGGTTTAGAAAACATATCATTTGACATGATAGGCATCATTCTGAGTCATTACTTATGAAAAGCTGATAACACGATTGAAGATGTACTAAAATAGCTGGGAGTAGGGTCTTCTAAAGATGATGATGGTGCCTGTACAAATGTGATTTCTTAACAATTGTATTGACTCAAATTACATCTTATGAGTCTCGGTGCCACTCAGTTATAAGCTGAGCTCTTTCTGTGTGTTCATACATCTGTGTTAGGCTAGGATCAAGTCTCATTAGTGAAACATGGACTTGATGTCTTCCTTTTAAGCACTGACCATTACATGGAGAAACGAAATAAACTTAAAGCGTTTTAGAGTCACATGCCTCCTCCCTCTAGCCTCCATGTTCTTTAATTTTTCCCTGGTTTTTATTCACATCTTAGCTCCACACGCTGCCCTCCTGCCTCTCTGCCCCCGAGTCCCCCCTGCTGTCTATCTAATTGTCAAGGTTCTTGTTAGCATTATGCTAAAGTGCGTCTCTCTGCAGCAAAAGCCATGCAGTGATATGGAAAGTACCCTCAGCAAGGACTATGCCACTGATGAGAATGAGTGAATAAATGTGTGTGTGGATGAGAAAAACTGCTCCGAAATGAGTTGTTCCCTCTCTACAACTGCACAAACTGTCCTAAAACTAAGCTCTCTTTTTCTAGTCCACGTTTCAATCACATAAACAGTAATTTACATTCAAACAGCAACTTCATCCCAGGTATTAAGAAAACTAATTTCACCACATTAATAGATCCCTTAAAAATGCCCACTTATTTCCTCCATAAATTACTTACCATAATCCTAATCAACTAAATCCGTCTGCTGATTGCTCCTTTTCTGCAGGGACAAATAGGAATGTTTGGAATCAATTCGAGCACTCTTGGCCTACCTGTAGGATTGTTGGGGTAACAGCTAATAGCAGCGAGCTGACAGGCTGTAGAGGGTTGATAAGCATTTCTCATTATCGAACCCCATTCACATAGCTGACTGCTACACACGCGCACACACACACACACTCACACACACAAACACGCACACACACAAACACGCACGCACGCAATCTCTCAGAGAAATAGATGCTCTCCAAAACATATTCCCTTCACTGTAACAATAGATATAAATAAATAAATAAATCATTGTGCATCTATTGACTATGCATGTTCATGACAAAAGGGAAAGCATCTGGAAAGCTACAAACTGATACATACCTAGAGAGGACAGACAATATAGCAGAAAAGCCGTACTATACAATGGTTCTGCAGGAAAATACCAGCCTGGCAAACGCTCAGAATCGCTTTTTGTTGTAGTTGTCAGACGTTCAGATTCAACTCAGTGGTCATTTTTGAGGCTATAATTTGTTATCAAGCAAAATACCACATTTAGTGTCCTTCAGTTAGCGTTGGTCAGCTTGTGAATTGCCACAAGCAAATGCAACTGTCCCATGCTCTGTTCTGTTTTCTGTCTTTGTGATTTTTGAGACTTTATCCCAAATATTACATAAAGTTGCGGTGCTTGTGACCGATACACCAAATCTCATTACAATATTATAAATGCAGATATACAGCTATCTCAGCTTTAAGAGGTCTGACAGTTATGAATATGGACTTGGTAAACCCGACATCTAAATCACCACCCACATTTCGGATCTGTTCATTGGTTCATATGAAACTTCACTTTTTGCACATTATTTATTATGTTGTAGATTTAACATTGTATAATGTGAAATAAAACGGGAATTGAATCTGACAGCAGACATTTTGACTTGGTGAAGTAGGTAAAGCTCATGGTTTACTGTTACATTAACAATGACTCTATTCCAGGGCACAGTGCAGTAAGCAGGGACAATGTGAGAATGAGCCAGCATGCACAACTGGAATTCAGCCGTCATCCATTTTGTTATTTACACCTATGATGTGTCAACATCTTCCATGAAAAAGGCCCATGATGTAAGCAAATGTTTAATTGTTTGGGAACTTCTTGTGGTCAAGTCAATTTTTTATAGAGTGCTTTTAAAAACAACAACAATATTGACCAAACTGCCAGATAAGATTATGAGATTATTTGATTGATTATTACAATAGAATAAACCCACAGATATAATTAAGACGGTATAAGTAAATGAATCAGGTAAGGAAATGTTAATACACCGAAATTCCTTTAAAATTGTGCAAATGTTAATTTAATTATTTTCAGGCGGGACTACGCCAAGGTGTCACAAGATAAATCTGGGGGTCATAAAAAGATTAATGGGGCAGTAAATAAACAGTTTTAATTGTGGTTGAAAAAAACCTCAACTCAAGGTCCCCTTACTCACAGTTCTAGAGATTTTTACCATATCACACTGTTTTCATCAGCAGACGGACTTTAGTTAGTTGTCATCAATCATCGTGCTCAGTATTTAATGTGGCTCAGTCACGTCCGTGTTATGTCTAAATGCTACACTCAGACACTTAGTTTTCTCTTTCTGTGTGAATTTCTTCGTGCTGGGTCGGGTGATTTCTTGTTGGTAAAGACAATGAGGGAAGGACGTAATGTAAATGTAGCTGCAATACAGAATTATGGCCAGAGCTTCGTCTCTTTGTCCATGTATCTGTTTTTCCATCGGATCACTGTGTATCCTTCCCTCTTGTATACATGTTCACAGACATATACAGTCTTACTCTTTTTATTATCATCCTATCTAGTTTTGATATAGCTTAATGTTTGAATAGTATTTGTCATGCCATAGTGGCGTGCATCACTTTATCCTTCTCTTTAGTTCAACATTTAATGCTTTCCTGCAAAGAATAACATTTTTGTTACTACTTGGCACTTCTTTAGATAATACACTATTACTACCATTTTTCTAAGTGGAACTTGGTTGCAAACAGACAAGCTGCCCGATCGATATATACAAGGGATTGAAAACACATTTTATCAGTCAGCGTCTTTCTATGAACAGCAGGTTCCTCTATGAACATAACATTTCTTGTCAAATTTGGAATAGTCCTAGTTAATTCACATGAGAGGTTTCTGTATTTGTGTTTTTGTCTGAGGTTTTCGCACTGGTGAGTGAGTCTCTGTCAGAAAAGGTGATCAAAATGTGATAACAGTTTTTGGGTTGTTAAAACCACACCCACACAGTTCTATTGGTAATTAGCTGAGTTTCTGAGTGAATAACCCCTAATAAATAATAATTAAACTATAAAATTAACAGATTTTTTTCTTCTCAAAATGTAACTCTGATTGTGGTTTATTTAGTCATAAGGTTATAATGTAATGCTTAGGTTTTGAAACCAAATTTTCTGTGGATTTATAACCATGGTCATTTTAACCACATGTACTATAAGTGAAAATTGGACCTGGAGTCCTTGAAAAGCTTTGAAGTTCAACAATTTGAGCCTCGCCGTGTTCATTCTGCACTGAGAGAGAGAAGGCTACAGTTGTGAATGGGTTGAGGCCATTGTTCGGATAAAGTGAGACAAATGAGACCCTGGAGAGCACTGCTTATCCACTCATAAAGGTCAGATATGGAGTCACACCAGTGGATGCTAATCCTGACCCTGGGGACTGTGTGCACATGCGCCTGTGGATGCAATTGTTTCACAGGCCTGTGACATTTAAACCTGAATGAGTGTACAGTCCTGGGTGGCAGAACAGTGTGTACGTGCTTGTATGCCTATTTGGCTGGAAAGCAGTGGGCTTTTGCGCCCATGGAGGTTTAATTAGACATGGCCTTGGGGGCAATTAAAACATCAGAGGCTATTTTCTCATGTAGACAACACCAAGTGTTTACCACTGTAAATATTGTCTTGATTTTGATTATGCTGTTCCTGGCTAAACATTTAAAACTGTCAGCTTCCACAGAATGCTTTTAATGAACTGAATGTGCTATCTTTTCTTTCTTTCCAAAAACCATTCAGTAATAATAAAAAATGCTGTAGTACCTATAGGAAATGTTGTTATGATGTCTTTTATAAAAAATAAAAATTTCACCTGACAGCAGAGATATCATTAAGATGCTGCCACTGTGATATCATTATGAGGTATCACTGTACTTTAGCCATCCTGTAGGCTGGACACACAGTCTAATTGGTATTGTACTAATAACACACTGGCTCTCTGAAAACATATAATCCTTTCCCCTTGTGTTCGAGCTATAAGCTTGTCAGCAGGTCACACTGATTGGGGCACCCAGAGTCAGTGGCGATGTAATTTGTGAGTTTTAGTTGAATGCAGTGGAGATAATGACTGGAGGGTCACAGCAACAGTCCCAGCCCAAGTGTAATGAGCAGAAAAAGAATTCACAATTCAGTTAATGCATGTGTGTGTGTGTTGTGTATACGTGACTGAGCTGGAGAGCTGTATATACTTCTCCTTACTGTGATTATTGCCATCACTGCATCTTACACATTGTTTACTGCTTAGTGTGTTGCTTTAGAAAAAACACATTTACATTGTTTTTTTTTAAAAAAAGTTTCTCTTAATTTTAGAGATCTATAAACAAAGCCAAGTTCTCCTGGTAATATCTTCAAAAGACAAACCATAAAACTGTCTATGACCTTTCCAGGCAGGCTTGGTGGACACAGAGGAGAGACCCAAGATAATTCTACAGAAGCACATGTTGTGACTTAAACCTGCAAACTGAATAGATACAAAACTCTGAATGAGTCGCAGAATGCAAGACCTGTGCAAACGCAGAAAATCCAGACTTCAGTATCTCGACAAATATACTGCATGGATTGCCATGAAATTTTGTTCTGCATGGCCTTTAAGGTCCCCAGGAAATAAATCCTATTGATTTTGGTAAGCTCCTGAGCAACCTGTCTCAACAACTGTTCGACAGATTGGCCTGAAATCTGGCAAGGACACATGCCGCCTTCGGGATGATTAATTGTAATTTTAATCATCCATAATTTTTCACTTAGCACTACAGTCAGGTCAGAATTTCAGTTTGTCCAATACTTTGGTTTATGACCATATACCAGCAAAATTAATTACATTATCAGCCTTAGCTGCATTTTATGTTTAATGCTAATATACAAAATGTTAGCATGCTTAGAGGCTGAACATCAGCATGGCAGCAGTGTCTTGGTGAGCGTGTTAGCATGCAGTGAGCATAAGGTCGAAGCTGTTTAATACTGGCTCAGTCACTAGCATCTCTCGTGGACTCTTTTGTCTTATTTCTTCTCCAATTGTTTTGTTGTGGAAATGTTCGCAAAAAAATCTGATAGAAACAATAAAACGTGACAAAATATAACAAATTTTATTGAGGCATTTTACCACTCAAAAAAATTAACCATCACACCCAAAACAGGTCAGATTTTTGGCATCACAGCTTGTAGTGGTTAGTTCCACTTTATCACTTTTCTGCTGTCAAATACAGGAAAATTCACAACATCTGTCATGAGACATATTATTGTCGGATATGATCTATCAAATTAGGTGTAATCTTTTTAAACCGATATGAAAGCCTACACTCTTCACAACCACAAAGAATTGCAAGATATATAGAAAATTATTTGAACGGTAGGTGAAGTAGGTAAGACATGAGGAAAGCTTAACAACGGTTAAGGTTTTGTGATTAATTAAACCCATGAGCACAACTTGTCACACAGATGTCCATGCCTCTAGAAAATGAGGCATTAACTCCATCTTGTGGTGCAGAGAGGAAACTGCCAGTTCAAGGATGATGGTGGTGGTTAGAGGGACACAATGTCAAATAGGACGTTTTACTCCATGATGTGAAACGTAAAAGCCCTGAGAGCCCGCAGGTGAGAACATTATACGTACTTCATTATGTTTAAGTAGCAGTTTTCAAATTCCCTTTTTCCTCGCTGTGCCAATCAGCGAGGCACGTTGTATCATTAAATGAGAAAAGGATACAGCCAAAAACACAGGCAGCTTTAATTCAGGTACAGCTTTTGGAAATAACATGTCTTACAAAAACAGTCTATTACTACATGTGACACACAAGCTGACCTGAACCAAACTCTGTTTTCTTTAGTTTAAAAATGTCAAAAAATAAAATGACATATAAATTTAAAAATTAAATTCAGCATTAAAAAAATGTGAGCTGTTGGCAAAGTTATGCTGCAGAGGGGTGATATGTACAGTTACTTCAAAATCACTGCTATTTAAAATGGACATCTTAATGAAGTTGGCACCGGTGTCTCATCGTCATGAATAGAAAAAAAAAAGACATTAAATTATATGAGGACCCTGTTTGACTCTTGTCAGCCTTATTATTTTTTTAAGTAATGTTATCCTTCCATTTAAAAACAAAATTACTACAATATGACGCAACTTATTATGTCTGAGAAATTTTAAATCTAACTAAGCAGCTGACAACCCATTTCTTTAAAAGGGATCCCTTATTCCCCTTCACCTTGACTCTTATCAACCTCCTTTTTGTCCTCTGGCACATTTTTGTCATTTTCCTCTTCACCTTTCTTGTCTTCTTGGTTCGTCTCCACTGCATCCTGTTTCTCCTTCTGCTCAGGTGTGCTTGCATCTGTTTTTGCTGTTGTCACATCAGGCTTTGGTGCATCTTCTTTTACTACTTCCTGAACGTTGTACTTTCTATACAGTGTATAGTCTTTTACCACACTGATGCAACACACAGCCTTAATGACCTCCACAATGATTGTCAATTCTGGGTTCGTCAAATCCACTTTGTTTTTAGGGTTCAGCTTCCCCACAAGACCTGCAATGATCAAAAAACAAAAGGTCAATTCAGTTTTAAACACTGTCAAAATTTATCTGAAAAAAACAAACAAACAAACAACAAAAAAAAAGGTCAGATCAATATTACCTGCAATTGATTTGATGATTTCGTCTCTCTTGTTGTGGCTGCTGTTGCGGGCTTTGAAGGCGATCTGATAGGTAGCACAACTTGGGGTTTTGAACCAAGGCTCCAAGAAGGTGGTCAGGTACTTCACCATATCATCCTGGAAGGCCTTGCACGTTCCAGTTACCTGGATGAGATCAAAACAAGGATCACACACTGCAGACAACAATACTAAATTATTTTTGTTTTGATATATAGACTTGACATTAAGTTTGATTGTAATAAAAGGCTGCACCTTATTTAAACAACAGAAAACAGCCTAACTGTTGTAAATTACGTGTGTACATCATTAGAAGTGTTATATCTGAAAATGTCAAATAATGTGTCATTTTCAAAACCACCAGCTTACTTGTGATAAGCATAGAAGTCATTTAAGTCATATGAAAGCTAAACTGCTCCAAAGTCCCTCAACCTCTTGTATAATAAGATCTTTCTGTGCTGCACGTGCTAAATCACTTCTATCATATTAAAAAGAGTTAGGTAGATCGTTATGATTTCAGCTGCTCACTGGTAGCATCCGAAGGATCACGCGGGACTTTTTCTTCTTGGTGGTGTGGAGATCAGACAAGATGTGATGAACCAACTTGTCAGATTCTATGACAAAGCAAAGAAAACAAATATTATAGCCATATTACAAAGAGATAAACCATTAACTCTTCTTTCAATTAAATGCTTACCCAGATTTTGAGTTTTGATGAAGATGACATTGTTTGCCCCGCTGTCCAAAGCCTGGAAGCGCCTCTCGGGTTTAGTTCCAGATGCTTGCAGCTGTGCCACTTCCTTCTTCAGTGCGACCTCAACATCCTCTTCTTCAGCATCTTCTTCTTCACTGCTGCTCCCAGTATTATCTTGCAACTGTGATAAAAAGAGTGGCACTTTTAAAATACCATATTTTGAAATTACAGAAAATACAGATAAAGTCCAAGGCTGACTAAGGTGATATCCTCAAATTGCTTGTTTTGTCCCCCTAACCACAAATCCCAAAACCTGAAGCGGTCCATTTCTTATAACATATAAATCATGTTAAATCAGCAATTCCTCACATCTGATGAGCTAAAACGAGCATATATCTATAATTTTTGCTTAACAAGTTAATTCATTTGCTCGTGATTAATTGTTTGAACATTACAGCAGATTGTTAGACATCATTTTTTGTCGTTTCTGACTCAGAAAATGAGTAAATACTGAAATAGAAACCAGGTTTATATTTAGTTTAAATTTCCATATGCATTACAAGCTGTCTATTCCAGAGCAATAACGCATCCTTTTGCCCTAGCTACCTTCATATAATATAAAACACAAATACGCAATTAAAAAGATAAATAAGGTAAAAAAAAATTTAAAAAATGTACAATTCAGCTTTTGTTTCCCACTTTTTCAAGGTGCAGTTCACTTGTTCAACCTGCATAGAAACTTTTGGAAACAGAACTAATATCAAAATGGCCTTTAGCTTTTAAACGCAGACAGTGCTATGCAATGTCCTCTGATCTTACAGCAAACCAGGAAACATTCAAATGTTTCTCGCTCACCTTCTCAGGTCCGTAGAGCTTGTCGGCGTATTCGTTGAGCAGATTGAAGGCCTCCGCGGTGCACTTCCTCTCGTTCATGTTGCATGTGATGAGGATCCCCTCCATGCCCACCTCCAGCTCTCGGGAGCCCTTCCACCGCTTGTTGTGGTGGCCGGCCACATACCGCTTCTTGCTCCGTTTCCTCGACTCGTTTTGCGCGGCTGACATGTTAGCAGAGAGGCTTTCGTACTGATTCAAAGCTTTGTATTTTAAGCTCAGTAGCAGCGGGGCTACCTTCTTGTTTTGGTTACTTCCCTTCGGCTTTATTAGCCGTTAGCTTAACCGTTGAAGCTAACACAAACTGTACGAGATTTAAAAACTGCAGGGACTACAATGTTAAAGCCATGAGAAGTTCACGTTTTAGTATAAACATGCGCTCAAGTTAAAAGTGCGGCTGTTTCACGTTTCAAGGAACGACGTCTCATTCAGTCACAACATAGCACGTTTTAGGTAGCCGTGTACGGCGTGCGAAGAGGGACAAAAGCCTTCGACATTTTCACGATTCAAATATACAGTTAACTCACTCACCGAGCATTTATTTAGGAACACTATACTGGGTAAAGCCTCCCTTTACTCTGAAACAATTTCTCTGTGCCCAAGCTCATCTGAGATGGACTGACACAAGGAGGAGAAACAGTTCAAATGTTTTTTGGAAATCGTGGACATTGTGTCCTCCCAACTATGGAGAAAAAGGACCATTCAGATTGTTGCAAAGTTCAGAAGCCAGCATCTGTCGCATGTATTGGGGGTGTGTTCATACATCAAATTGAGAATGAGTGTATATTTATTTATTCATTATATTAAGTTTATCAGTCTGAACATTAAATATCTTTTCTTTGTACTGTATTCAAATAATTGTTTCCTGTTTGTATTTACCCTTAACAGAGCATTCCAACTTCTTCAGAGTTGGGGTTGTACTTCATGTAAAGGCGATGCTGAAAACCAAGAAGCTAAATGAATAAAGTAAAAACTTATTGTGTTTATTTCATTAAGCACAATAAGCACAAATACAACTGTCTTTATTATCATTATTAACCATTTAATTTAATCTCCAAAGCTATAACATTCATTTTTAGCCCATCATTTTAAGTGTTTACTATTGATTCATACATGACAAATGCCTCTCATGAAATGCATCAAAGCAAAAATACTCAACTTACGATTTGCCATAGCAGCCAATTTGCTTTTTTAGCATTAATGAAATTTGCTAACAGACAATCAATTATCAAAATTGGAATCAGTAACTTTAGCATTTAAAATGTCTGATAAATAAAGGTTTGATTTGACTCCTGTATGTACTTCATAAAAGGAGAACTCTCCAATATGTGTGGCAGTGTAATAAATAAAATGTCCTTCATTATCTCAAAGCCCAACTCTTCAGGGTTTTTTTTCCTTTTTTTCCATTATATTACATTTACTCATTGGACAGACCTTTTTATCCGATCCATCTACAAGTGGTGGGGCATCATTACAGCTTTTTCTAATATTAGAGAAGATTAAGGTTAGACACAGGTTAACCAACAAAATAGTTATTCAGGAACCACCTTTGTGGGAATTATTCATACTTTGCACTGAAAATGTCTCAATGTCAGTGACTGGTACGAGGGTGGAGGTGCAACTGTTTCTCCAACACCTTAATAGCTTTTTCTTAGTGTTGACCTTTGTTGTGGACGACAGTTCAGAGCCGAGCTGATCTGACAGAATGAAACAGACGACCCGACAGCAGGAACTGCACAACTCTTCATCAGAGATGACTCCCATTTGAAGAACTCGCATCCTTTCTGGATCCTGCCTCCGCTGCCCGAGCGGCGGACCGGACAGCAGTAAAACCCTCGGCCCTGGTTCGGACCACCGTTGGACACGACCTGTCGCTTTGCACGACGGCCGCACACACACAGTGGGGATGTGATCTTCTGTCCTCTTGTTTTCGCAGAAATGAAGGAACGGCTGGTACATGACGAGAGTGTGTTGGCTGACAAAGAGCAGAGGACATTCTTGGGGGTGTACGAGCGAGATGAGGAAGGATGGGAGGGAGTTGCAGCCTGTTTTGCTGGGTCAGTGTAGATGGTAAAGGAAGATGGAGTCTTTTTGTGCTTTCTATTTTGCGTGGTGACTGGTCTGGGCTTGGCAAATGAGGTATTCGGTGTGGAGGTGTTTTCTGGGATGAAAGATTTGTGCCTGAGTAAAGAAGGCGTGTTGGTTTTGGAGGTTTGTGGGCCTCCATCTGACTTCTCTCGGAGATGTAGAGAGGTTTTAAGTCCTATTTCATGTCCATTTGTTTTGGAGCCCCAAGTAACGGCCTTAGGCACTGCAAAATATGTATCTGGCTCTGAGATCGCCGAGTGCTGCACCATCTTCTTTAACTGATCCGTTCTTATCTTCTTTGTAGATACAGAAGCTGTGGATAAGTCACTGGTTTTAGAGTTGTTTTCCACACTCATATTGGCCCTTAAATGTGAATTGTCAGAGTCTTCCCACACATAACATCCACTGTCAAAATCTGATACATACTCAGTGTCACACTCTCTATCATCTCCATTAATAACATCATCTTCAGCACCCTCCAACACCACATGATCATATGAAGCACACCTCTCCTCTGCTTCCACTAGAAGTTCTTCACTTTCCTCTTCCTCCACAAGTTCCACTGCTGCTCTGGTTTTTGAGAGCCGGTTCAGGTGAGGTAGATGTGAAAGGGATCCCAGAGTAGTAGAACACAGAACAAGGCTTTTGTTGCTGTTACTGTGTGGTGAAGTACCATTTACCATAACTGCAGAGGAAAGGTTAGCGACACCCTCTGAGGTAACTGACCTCCTGCTGCGTCCCCACAGGGGTGTACTTGTACCAGTCAGAACGGTCTTGGGTGAGATCAGGCATTGAACAGATTCCTGAACGGAACATGACGTTTCCTTTGTGTCTAAATTCATTGTATTGGTTTCTGAACATGATTTTATTTGACATGGTTTAGGAGGATTCTTGGGTGATGAGGGTTTGGTTGTGGTAAGTGTATTTTCCTCTTTATCAGTGTTGGCCTTTTCTTTCTTGTCTGCAGTTGTGTTTCCAAACATGGGTTTGACTGTTGACGGGGTCTGTGAGAAGAAGATAAGATGAGAGATATAATCGACAACTCATACAATATAATCCATTCCTGATTTTCTTTGAAACTGTAATATCAAATCATTTGTGTTAGTAGTTATTGTGGTTATGTTCTACAGCCCTTTGAGCAGCATGCTTGGTTATCTTTCCCAGTCTCCAGAAAGATGCATTTCAAATTTCATCAAGAACAAAATTATTAAAAATGGACCACATAAAAGGCAGGAAGATCATGGTTTATTATTTGCAGCAGTCCACAGTCATATTTGTTTATTTATATAAAAAATCTGCACAATACATGTAAAAAAATCTACATGTAAAATCTCTCTGAACCAAAAAGGCACTGAAGATCTCCATAGATTGTAGTCATCATCCGTAACAGGTTTTGCTTTTGGAGACAGAAGTGGGGCATGGTATTTAGGAGCTGGGATGTATCGTTGGACGATTGCCACTCACCCTTTCAAGGCTTCTAGTGATCTTCATCACACACCCATCCCTCATCATCCTCGCAGCCAGCTGAGCTGTATTTCGGGAGTCATCCAAACCTGAGGGGAAAGAGGATAAAACAGGTTTAGATTATATCTGTTGTCTATGCAGATTTATTTGGACCAAAGAACTTTTGCTCTTTTTGTACCTGAATGTTCTCTCCCTGAAAACTGTATTCCTAGATCTTGTAGTGCCCCGTTCAGGCCTTTGGGTTTCCTGTTGTAGAAGAGCTGGAAAAAACAGAAAAAGGATTTATTACAACACGTGGGCCAAAATGATTAGGCCTTTAGTTATTGATATTGATTGATAATTAATTAATTGCTCAGTTAATCATTTATTAAATACAATTGTTACAGCTTCTTAAATGTGACAATTGCTGTTTTCTCTACTGTAAATTGAATACCTCTGGATTTAGAAGATGTTGGTCAGAAAAAATAAGCGATTTGAAAACTTCACTTAAGCTCTGATAAATGAATTTTGTCATTATTAAAAATTTAAATTTAAAGAAAAAAACAAGAAATCCCAAGAATAAGATTAGTAGATTAATCAATTACAAAATGTATTGTTCAATCACAAACATAAGTTAGACAGTATGAAAGAGAATAGATGTCAAAAGGGAAATCAAGTGAGCTTGTACTTACTCTGTATGTGCTTCTCAGGTCTATCCAGCTGTTGAGTACCTCAGGTTTATGGAGCTGCTTGCGCTTACACTCGTACTGTAAACAAACTCCAAGATCCCAGTCTGATATGCAACGCAAATGGTGGCACGTTACATTTGTATCGACAAATACAAGGAATTCAAAGTTCTTGTATAAGTGTCGTTATGTCTGAAGATGAAAATGGCCTTGTCTTTGACATTCTGTGTGATCTTTTTTCCAACGCAGGAAAGAATCTCTTAAAGTGAGCCAGGACCCCATGACGAGGCATACCAGGTTCGTTACTAACAATTTATGGCTGAGCAAGCCGAATTATAGACCAATAAAAAAAGATTTTTTTACCTGACCACGTGAGGAAAGTGCACAGTTTTTGAGAAGGTGAAGGTGCAGAACATCTCTGTTGTCTGTTGGGAAAGACCACACCCTTCTCAAGCTGCAGGTTTTGTATCCAGCGGCAGAACCGAGAAAGACAGATCTGGAGTGGGATCCCTGCCTCAACTTGCACCTGGGAGACAGAGAAATGAAGCTGTCAGATGCAACATAAAACCATACACATGTAAACACAACTAGAAAGTGCAGTGGTCTTCGTAGTTGTAGTTGCATATGCACAGATACCTGTGTAATCCCTGTCAGCTCAGTGCAGAACTTAGACAGAATAGGGTGCTCCTGGGGTTGAACATATGTGTGAAACTCAGACTCGACTTCCCCTGAGGACGTGTTCAGCAGGACAGCAGGGAACTCAACTACAGGAAGGTGGAAAGAAAATAAAAATGTTACTGCCAATAAAGGTGGAACAGATAAGTGGTCCTATAAGAAACATATATTTTAAAAGATCAGTTCTACTTACTAATTTCCTGGCTGTAGTTGTTTTTCTCTGTCCAGCAAGTGGACTCAAAGTCAATCACAATCAGATAGGAAAATATTTGATCTGAAAGAAAGCAGCCAGTGTTACAGAACTGCCACAGCAATCAAATCTAAACATTAACCCTCTATGTAAACGTTATCTATTCAGACGATCATACTCACTAGATACCAAAGATTTCTTTGACCCGGAGGAAGATTGACTCCGCTGCCTCAATAACCCGAGCTCTCTGTGGAGGGAGGGAGAGATTAAAGAGGAAAAACTAAAACCTTAATTACCGCAAACACGACCGATTTCCTTGAATGCAGTTACTAAACTAAACGTTCATGCTGTTAGTTTAGTTTACTTTTTGCTGAATAAAGCACTTTAACGTATTTAAAGCCTTCACACATTCAACTTAACACAAATGTTTAACCTAGATACTCGAACGTATCTTTGTCTTTCCAGTTTGTTGTTTGGGTCGGCTGTTTAGCTAGTTAACAGGCTAAAGGCTGTTGGTTTACCAACTACTTACTTGGCCAGTTTCTTTGTAGACATAACTGTTTCTTTGAATCCAGGAACCGGTGAGATTTTTGTCACTAAACTTACAATAAAAAATGCAAAATTATGATAGAGTCTCGCCAGTAGCTACTGAGGAAAACAAAGCAAAAATCGCGCTGTTCTTTTTAAAAATACTCATCCATCATTCTGAGCTCGATTAGTTGTATCTGCAATGCATAATCAACTGCCGAAACAAATAGCCGATCATAGAAAAGTCACGAAGTTAGTCGAAACGGAACGAACTATACTTCCGGTTTGACCATCTCATATCAAAATAAAAACATGAAGAAGAACGAAAAAAAAATATATATATAAATATAGAGAGAGGTATAACGATATGGTGTCAGTTTTGTATCTAAAGCACGATTTTTTTTTTTTTTTGGCCAAATTCATCAAATATACCCAATTTTAGCGACATATATTGACTCAAAGGCATCACGACAGTCAACACATTCGTTTAATTTGAAATTGGAAACCGGACCTGCTGCTTGTATATTTGAACTTTATATCACAGCATAACGTGCGACAGTGTCTCTGTTTTAGCCATGTGTTTTTAACAGTGGCGAAAAACTGTGAATTTGGAAACCAGTTGGACAAATAACATCTGGTATTTACTCATTTTACCATCGTCTTTATTCCCGCGCATAGACTGAGCTTATACATACTGCACTCTTGGATCGTAATTGTAGCTAAAATTGTTCTTTTAACATGTTGGCTAGTTGGGTGTGTGGATTTTCCTATGTGTTATTCTAAGAATGAACCAGCAATCTGACCCTTTAACTCTCACTCTTGTTAGACACCACAAAGTTCACCATACACCATAAGCACTGTGCTGCCATGAGGCTGTTTAGCACACACACCGCAAGTGAAATTATAGTGAAATCACCTGTAGCTACAGACAAAGTTTACACGTATTGTATTTACATTAGCAGTTGCAGTACAAATAAAGCAAACACATTATTATACAGTTACTGCATATGCCTCTAATGCACACATCCTCAACAACTTGTAGTGCTGAACTTGTTTCCGTAATCACTCTGTAAACACGTTTTTATACAACAACTTTTCTGTCTTCTATGTCTCAGGTGTGTATGATGTAATTTGACTGCAGAATTGTTTTAACAATATTGAAACTAAAATAGTTTAAAGATATTTCCTAAAAGTACTGTCACAGTAGGGCCAGGAAGTATCATTAATATGATAATTTGATAATATGATAGTGATAATTAATAATCTAAACAAGAAAATGTCAGATCAAAAAATAAGTGAACAACTGTTAATATCTAAAGAAGCATTTAATGCAGAGTTCAAAAGCTAGCACATTGATAGATTAGTTGATCAGCAGTAAATGAATCTGCGACTGCAGTTAGTGAATGATGGTTTCAAGATAACTAGATTTTTAATCAACTGTTCTACCTTCATGTGCACCGTAAAAGACCTGTGTAAAACTTAGATAATAATTGACAGCCAGAGCTCATTTCAAGTATTTGTTTTTATTTCCCTGTAGAAACATCAGCTCCAACATGGAGCCTTCATCATCATCACCATCACCATCACCATCAGCAGCAGCAGCAGCAACAGCAGCAAGCAACAGAGTGAAAAGAAAGAGCACTGCCCTGACAGCACATGAAGAGGCCAAGAGATTAAAAACCGAGCAAGGAGGTGAGGGGGTGGTGGAGTGTCCACATCCGCCCCGCTTACCGAGGATCTCTGTGCCGCTTGACCGCCTCCGGCAACCAATTACACTGAATGAGCTGACAGAGCTGCTGCATTATGCCGCTCTGGGGAAAGCAGGCGGCATCAAACAGCCCAGGTAATGACTTTTGTAGCAAGATCGGATGTATTTCATCGGCTCTCACTAAATAACTCTCTGTAATTTACTTATACTGTGTCTTTGTATGTCAACACTCATAAAGACATCTAATTGAAGTCTTTTATCTTGCAGACTGCACACCCCCTTATATTCTTTTTAAATCTCATTTTTCTGTCATCATCCTCCTTCCTCTCTGCCAGTTGGTGTCGTCTCCACCACCAGAGGAAAGTTAAAGGTGTGAATGTTGTCGTCGTGGAGGGTCTGACTCAGAGTCACTTTTACAAACACTACCTCACCCTGCGACACCTCAGGACCAACTACAGCTCTGTAAGTATCCAGAGGAAAGTCGTGACGCAGATTATGTAATGAGAGAAGTGCTATTCACAGTGTCAGCAATTCTGACTTTTATGTCTGTTTTAATCGGGCTGTTACAGAGGGTCACCTTCACTCCATCATCCAACAACGTAGCGTCTGAAATCTTCAGCAGTGAACCTAAATCAGAGGGTCCATCGCTTTCACACAAGGAAAACAATGAATTGCACAAAGGTTAGAATCATGTATGTAGATATGTTCTGATATGAATATTATCAGTATAACACAAGGCTATTGTCCAAGAAATAGTTAAATCGTGATAAAACCTACATGACTTTGCCTTTTCTTGACTTTCCTAATATCTCAAGAGTGATGGTGGAAAGTTAAAACATACTTACTTATTTGTTACGTATCCACTAAGTTCAGAGGGAAATATTCTACTTTTTACTTCACTACATTTATTTTACAGCTTAAGTCACTTACACACATACAAATAACAAGTTAATTTCAACCTGAACATAAAATATGGTGCATTCTTACAGGTTAAACTACCATTATATAAAGTAGTTGAAATGAGCTCCACTTTGACCAACTACAACAATAAAATGATGCTTACACATTAACGTATCTGTAATAACGATTAAATAATAAAATATAATAATATAAAACTCAAAGTGATATTATTCTAAAATAAAGTATTTTTTTATTGCTACTTTTACTCAAGTAATCTCAATGCTTTTTTTCACTAGGACCTAAAACGCTGTGTTACACTTAAATGTTGAAAGCAGAATATCATCACATTATTATGTTCAGGCGTTTGGTCAAATATTTTCTAAATGTCTCCTCGCTTCAGTTGATTGTGTTTTTCTCTCAGTGTTTTTGCTCTTGTTCTTATCTGTGAATGTGTCTGTTATTTTGTGTGCTGCCACAGCTCTGAAGAATCACCCAGTAATCACCAAGTTTGGGATACGGAGGAGAGGACTGACAGCGTACGTCCTCATCGAGGAGGAGATGATCAAGAGACACTACCCTGTGAAAGGTGAATTTCTTTCTGGAGACGACTCTGTCTGAAAAGACTTGCTTCAGGTTTTACTGCCACTCTGCTCCCGACTGTGTCTCAGCAGGCATATGTCATATGTCATTGTTTTCCCATCTTCACCAAGATGTCAGTGTTATTTTAGATCCATGCACTCCGGAGACTGTTCTTGAAAAGTTATGGGCTGTGAAAACACCAGTGTAGCGTGGAGGGAAGGCCTCAGCAGAGCGAAAGAGACGCATTTTCAGATTTAACTGGCTTAGTGTAGACACGGTCTCATTCTCTCATCTCCGCCTTCTCACTTCTTGTTTTGTTTCCTTTGGCACAGGAATGCCAGGGTTTGAGGAGTTTGTGTGCATAGACAGTGTTGACCGTGTGACTGACGGCAGCCCTCTGTATGGACTCGACTGTGAAATGGTGAGTTACTCTTAAATATTAATAAACTCTTAATCCAGTTTCAAATGTATCCACGTTTCATACATTGGTGACAGACAGGCCCCATTATCATGGTATGTTTATTCTAGCAATGCATTCTTGATACACCAATGTCGCAGTAGTGTTTCAAGTGATATGTTATGAATGTATGTATATATATGTATTTTAATTAATTTATAGTCATCAGTAATATAAATACGCTTTAAAGGGGCTATTTGTAAGTTTTGCTATTGCTACATATCCAGCGTTAGCATTAACAGCTGTTTACTTACCAGTCTAGAAGAAACGTTGTGACAAAGAACAGTTGTTTAAATGTGCTTAAAAACAACATAGCAGATTTTATCAAGTGTTTAGCAGGAGTTTTTCCCCCATAGACAGAATCCTTTTTTAAATGGAAGCATATTTATGTTACTGGTAGTCTGCAGCGATGGATATTTACCACCTCTCAGGATGAGCTACATCACTTTAAAGCAGTTTTATTCCACTCGTAGTTCATCTGAAGAGCAGCTCAAATTGTCAGACAGCTCCTCTGGCTACAGCTGTCACCCCGCAGTGTCTGCACATAACTGCGTTCTGCTTCACCTCTGCCTTTTTTTAAAACCGAACCGTGCTGAGCTCCCTGTTTGAAACATTTTCTCCATCATTTGCTGCTTCCTTTGTTGCTCTGTCTCCATTTCTTGTCCTGAGTACGATGATATTATCACTCTTGCTGACAAGATCTTGTCAAAATATTGTGTCCAAACTTATTCCACTTATTCCACCCCGGTTCCAAACAGTTCCTTATTGTTTTGCTGTTGTGCCTCAGTGTCTTACAGAAAAGGGAAATGAGCTGGCTCGTGTTTCTCTGGTGGATAGTGATGGGAACTGTGTGCTGGACGAGCTGGTGAAACCTCAGAACCGCATCCTCAACTACCTCACCAGGTACACACACACACACACACACACACACACACACACTGTTGTATTATTAATAACCAACATCACGTACTATGTTTAAAGGTTAAAGTTCATTTCTGTTGCCCACGCTGCCGTGTGCCTCCTGATAGGTTCTCTGGTATCACTGCAGCGATGTTGCGACCGATCACAACCACCCTGCGGGATGTTCAGGCAAAGCTCAGGGCTGTGTTGCCACGGGACGCCGTCCTGGTCGGCCATTCACTTAACAACGACCTCATAGCTCTGAAAGTGAGTGACTACTGACGTATTGATTTCTGCCTGCAACAGCCATGAAATGATGCTGACAAGCTTGACTTTGAGTGCGGTCTCGTCCTCCTGTGTTTTGGGGTGTTTGAATCTTTCATGAAGATGAAGCAGGTGAAGCTTTGCAAACATAACTGCAGAGAAATTAAAGGGAAGTGTGTGTTTAGTAAGAAAATGTCAGAACCATTTTTCCTCTCTGTGTAGTCTGCTAGCCCTGGAAAAAACAGAACCTCAGTAATGTACGTACAACCCAGGTATTTTATTCTGGAGGGACTTCACAGCAACCACAGACATCATTTTTTGAATAAAATAAGTTTTGACTTGTATTGTGTCTCTGTGCTCACTGCAGCTGATCCACCGGCATGTAATCGACACCTCACTGCTGTACAGGAGAGAGTTTGGACAGAGGTTTAAGCTTAAGGTCTTAGCGGAGACAGTGCTGAAGTAAGTTTTCCATTCCTCTCTCTGTCTTTGCGTCTCTCTCTCTCTCAGCCACCATGACTAATAATTCAATTGTCCTCTTGTGTCCCAGGAGGCAAATACAAACTGAAGAGGGAAAGGGTCATAATCCCATCGAGGATGCAGTGGCAGCCCTGGAGCTGGCCCAGTATTTTATTAAAACAGGACCCCGTCAGGTAACCCGTTGCTCCCTAACACACACACACACACACACACACACACACACACGCACAGAGTTGATACAGCATTTTTCTGTGTATGCTCACTGTCAGGTTGTGGAGCATCATCTGGAGGAGCTGTGGGGATACACAATAGAGGAGGAGTTCACTGACCCTGCACCTGCACCTGCACCTGCACCTGCACCTGCATTTAGTCACAGGTACAGAACCTGATACAATCTGTATACCTCTTTGTTTTCTTTACATCTGACTACATTCGCTCAGACCGTGTCCGCACGAAGTCAGGAGACCTTATTCTTCTTCTGAGTTTTTGGACCTCTGTATCGAGCTATTATTTTTCACAACCAACATGGAGCTTTCTGTGATGTTTTATTACAAAAACACAGCCTTCACATTTTTAAAAAACAATGACACAAACCTCTGCAGACACAGGAAATGGTTCAGAATTGACCTGAAAACATCATGGATACAGTTTTCAGTAATTTCAGATTAACACTAGTTTGAGGTTCGTCAGACTTTCTCTCTAACTTTGTCTGTCTTTGTCTGAAATGTCTATGATGAATAATTTCAACTACAGCCAAAGGGTTTATGACGTTTAGCGCCTCGATAATGGAAATGAACTGAAAGCATTAAATCCGATCAGAAAATTCATGCACATCATTGTCACTAATAGAAGGATTTTGGTTTTCATCCGCAAAGTGAAATCCATTTCATCACACGATACACTTGACAAACTCTCTGTCCCTCTTTCTTGTTGCAGGTTTGCCGACGTATTGCAGACACTCGGCCGGTCGGTAGCCTTTTTCGGGAGGCGTTCTGACGTAGCCCTGGACCTGTCCAATCAGCAGTGGCACAACTCTGACAATGAGGTTAGAAGCTTGGTGGTTTTGACTCGGGAGCCGGTCAACTCCCTCTTGACCTTCACCTGATCAAACACTGTCTTCTGTCAAGTCTTCTACATGCAGTGAGTCTCATAAAGGCTTTGCTGGTTTACCTATTTATTAGACGTTATTAAATGAGACCTGCCTTGTTTAAGTTATGGATGTTCCAAGTTTAATGACAGTTTTGCCTAATTTGGAAATGAAACAATAAAGTGAGAAAGCAAGGAAAGATGCATTAAGTTGCTCCTTTCGTTCAATATATATATAGACTTTAAGTGATACTGTATTATAAGTGTCTTATCCTTTTTTCATTCCCTTCTTTTCACCCTCCTCCAAACTTTTCTTCTTCTTCCTCTTCTTCTGTCTCTACAACTGCATCCTCTCTCCCTCAGTTGTTGGCATCTTTCAGGAGACAGATCAAGCATCCGTTCCTCTCAGTGCTCCATTTCTCTTCCCTCTCAGACCACCTGAAGGGGTGCGTTCCTCCTCAGGAGCAGCAGTACCAGCGGGTGAGTCACTTATTACTTTACATCATACATTTAAAATGGCAGTGATATTTTAATGCTGTGTGTTTGTCTGTTTATCCTGCAGGTGTGTGCAAACCTTCGCGATATGTGTGTCGTATTTGGCGGGCCGTTCCCTGCGGGTTTCTCTGAGAGGGAAGTGAAGCGTCTTTTTGGTTGCTGTGGACCGGTTCGGAAAATCAAAATGCTGAACACGTCCGTCAGGGTATGTCTCACCTGCATCATGATCCTCCATTTCTTGCAGTTTTCCTTTTGATAAACTCTTTTGTTTGTTTTATTTCTTTCACAATTTGACCAATGAACAACTAAATACCTCCTAAGACATGGTGCTGTCCATTTGTATGAAAAGGAAGGGTGATGAGTATTTACAAAGACACGCTAGGATCTTTTTGTTCTGCTGTATTATTGTGTGAAAGAGGAAAATATCTCCTTGATCCAGTGTGACCTTGATCTGGTGATAAAAAATATTTTCCTCCTTCAGCTCCTATTAAACTTCCTCTCTCTGGATGTGCTTTGGTCTCCAGGTCCATGCAGAGGTAGAGTTCGAGCTGCTGGAGGGAGCTACGCTGGCTTTAAAAACTTTGAATGGGCTTAATTTGCAGGGGCAGTCCATCAAGGTGACTCTCTCGCCTCTTTTTCTTGTGCTTTTTGTTACTTATTCACCTCAGAAGTTATTCCCAAACTTTTTTTTAGATTGCTCCATCTCCAACACGTTTGCTTGTGTGTGCATTCTTTAGGTCAAGAGGCCTGTTAATGAGTCAATGCTGGACCTGGAGGTCACTCTCGATGCTTTGATGGATGACGTTCTCAACACCGGTCACCTCTTTGCTGTTAAATTAAAGCCCAGTGTGACTGAGTCCATAAACCTTTCTGCAAAGGTCAATGGACACACATTAGATGCAGGTGCAACCTCTGTTAAAACAGTAAATGGGTTTCAGCCTGCTAAAGTGAACGGTAAACGGCTGCAGCTGACCGCCACAAAGTCTGGACTGTCTGAGGAAACAGTCAGAGAGACATTTGGTCACTTTGGGACGGTGGAGAGAATCGTCCTGCCTGCCAAACCTGGAAAACATGCAAGACATGCAGACATACGTGAGCAAAAAGCTACACTGTTTTCACTATTCACTACTACTTACTCTTGCATTTGTGGGTGCACAGATTGAAATTGAAATTCTCCGCCTCACTTGTGTCCGGTTGACAGAGTTTGAGAGTTCAGAGGGCAAACACGCAGCCCTCAGCTCCTCCGAGGACCTCTGGAAGGAGGACTACATCATCTGTCCATCCCTGACTCCGCCCCACTTGCGTTCATGGGCTGCCATGACAACAACAGTGACTACAGTGGATGCTGAGGTGGAAGACGATGAGAGGACCTGCGTGCACACCAGTAATCAGGTAAGAAACAGGCTGTATTGACTCCAGATGGTTGTCATACATTTTTAAAGGTTCCATATTTTGCAAGTTTTGTTATCCAGAAGAATGTATAGTATATCTGCTATAAAAAATATAGCAGATTTCAGGTAAACACCCTGAGAAACCAAATCCTGCAAGACTGTGTGGTGGGTCCTTGTGCGTGGGACTTGGGGCTGAGTTGTTACATCACAAAGTTACAGAAGTCCTGACGGCTCGTTTTAAGGCTCCGTGTCTGGATACAGTGTGTGTGCATTCTCTGAGGATTGGAGCGCTTTGATACGTTCACAGTATTAATATAGAACCTAGACCTGCTTTATAATCAAAAAAGAAATGGAAATACAATATGAAAATACAATTTATACAATATGGGACCTTTAAAACAATAGTGTAGAAATGTTATATGATTGTTTCAGATGAATTTCTACAAAAAATGATTCAGTTCTGGTGCAAAATGATCCTGTCTGTGTGTTATTTTTATACTTTACCGTCTGCCATAGTGTCTCTTCATTTGTCACCATGCCAACATGCCACTCATCAGTATTCAGCATGTGGGTAGGACTTAGACACGTTAGCTTTTATCTCAAACATCTAAACCTGACAAAGTAGTAGACTGACCAAAGCCGAGCAAAGCCTGGATAACACCATGGCTTTTTCTCTGGTGCCTTCCCCTGACCAAAGTGTACATTTTTTCCTCAACTATTGGTAATTATGCATAGTACATAATTTAATATACTATGTGGTGTGTAATGACAGTAACAGCCACACGGGGCTGCTGGTGTAGTTACAGTCTTGTATACTTGGTTACTTTCTGTCCTGCTCTTAGTAACAGAGACAACAGCTGTTTGGGAGATGTTTGAACATCATACTTGAGTGATTGTTCTGACTTCCAGCTGCCAGCCTCAGTCAACTCTCACTACATCTGTTCAAGACAAAAAAAAATCTCACTTTAAAAACTGAGCTTTTCAGATTAAGGGTGGCTTTGTGGGGCTTATTTCTCCTGGCATCTCGGTCTGACGGTGCGATTGTGCTTTGTGTCTCTCCCGACATTTCTTATCTTGCTATTTTTCCTATTCTTATTCTTGTCCTGGACGTGTGATTATTGAAGCTTCTTGAAGCTGGAGGGTTGAAAGAAGTTGCAAATAAGACACAGTTACAAGTGTCGTTCGTGATTTGGTTTTTCAGAGTGTTTATGATGTCTAGTGCACATGTAACGAAGAACCCAATACGTCTAACCTGCAGGACCAGAAAATGGAGCTCATGATGGGGAAATTGGACCGCCGCCTCGGGAAGCTCTTCAGATCTCTCCCAGACTGCACCCTGTGTGTGGTTGTGCTGCTTGGACATACCAGGTGAGGACTCTTGACAGTGTCTGGGGAAAAACTGCTACCAAGTTAAATATTTTTTAATCCATCTCTTCTCTTCCCTAGTGCTCATGGACACCTTCCTGGTTTGTGCTTTATGGAGGTCAAGTAAGGGTCTAGAGGAGATCAGTGATCCAGCAGAAACCTGCGCTAACAAAATACCTTCCTCTCCAGTGATGCCTGTTCAGTGGATGAACTGACACAGCTGAAATCAATGATGATAAAAAATAAATTGCCAGAGACTTCCTTCCTGTTTACTGAGCGTGTTATCTCTGCATGGTACACTTTTCTATTTGGCACATGTATATTAAAGGCAAGTTAAAACTAAAATATTTTTGTGGCCTGGAAATAAGCAAAGCTACAAAAGTAGCTTTCGGCTTTGGTACAAAATTATTTTCATAACAATAAACCCTCCTAATTTGTACAAGCATTGTTGGCCTTTGGTTTTACTTGACTAGACTCTTAATTGGAAACATTAATGGAAGTCGGACGAACTACAGAACTGTGCAACACACGCTGGAGTAAAGATTACAACTCTCCCAGATCCCATTAGTTCTACTGGAAGAAAAACAAACATGGCAGTCTCATTAGATGATGTCAAATCCACGTCATTATCATACACAATCACATATGAACTGATGTATCATGGATACTATTAATGTTTTTAAATGAAGTGTCACTTTTTCAATGAAAAAGACTTTTCTATGGAGCAGTATTTATCATAAAGGATCTATGCATTTTGATGTTGTGCAATTAAAACTGTTCATGTCAAATTTTGTCTTTTCGTTATTGACTTTCACAGTCGAGCATGTCAATGTCATTCTAAGGACTCCAGGTCAAACTGGAGACTGATAGTACACCAAAAATATTTGTGACATTTGTGGGCCATCGATGCAGAATACTAAAGCTTTAAATACATTACTACTTAAATGACTTTATTCATTCAAGAATAATTATTTTTTCCTAGAGACTACAGTGAGAAGTAGTACATTTAAAATACGCCAACTTAAGGTTCCCAGAGCTGCTTTTTTTTTTTTTTCTCAAATGAAGATGTTATTTGATCAACTATATTATCGTGTTTTACTAGAACCTTAAAAAAAACCCATTTCAGAGCCTTTTAAATAAGTGACAACGCTCGAAAGTTCGCTCCACCTGATCAGTTTGAGAACAGAGGTACAGAAACAAAGATACTAAGAAACATTCTTTAATTGTTTCCCTTTCCAAGGAAATATTTCAGGATTTTTAAACTTTATCTTATACAAAAATGTACACGTCTTCTTAACGTTTACACCTTTTGAACATACTTTGACATTGTTTCAGGGTTGACACAGTTACAAAACATTCAACACAAAAAAGTAAAGAAAACAATTCTGTACAAAAAAAAACAAACAAAAAAAAAACAAGCACCTCATGAAGGATCAAAATGCCACCAATCATAAATATCACATTATCATTGATAAGCTTATATGATAAAACTGGAGGAGTTGATAGAATTTACGTTTTTTTCTTTTTAAAATGGAAAAAATATCTGACTGCATTAAAATACTAAATAACCCTGACATTGTAAACTACAGGACCTGTCAAGTGGTATTTTATCTCTCACAATTTATGAAAACGGATTCACAGGGATACAAAGACTAGAGAAAAAAGTACATCTCCCTCACATGCAAACTCGCACACAACTCACGCTCCCAAAATTTAAGACTGATTCGAGGTGACGTGTCATTAAAATTGATGAATGGTTCCAAAGTGATAGCATGGCTGTGGTGGCAGATCCCAGTCTGGACACATCAGGATAAATGAACATTTCTGCACTTAAGATTTTCAAGATCTCGTGGTATATATGTGTGTGTGTGTGTGTGTGTGTGTGTTTACCCAGTAGAGTTTCCTGCTCCTCTGTGGTACAAGATCAAAATATGGCAGCTGTCGTTATGGCTTGTGTTCTCTCTTTCAATAGTCCAGTCAAGACGTTTGGCTGGTAGCTTTGGACACGGTATCCACAGCTGTTGAGTGAACGAATGAATTTAGGGCATGCACCACTCCCAGTGATGTACGACCATTCAGGAAGTGCCCCAAGTGCTTAGGAAGAGACTCTGAGCAGGAGCCCAGTGCGGGACAGTGGCCTCTCCACGTCCCACTTCTCGCTACCAGACTTCTGGGACTTCGAACAGCGATGTTGTAGACTCCGCCGCTGCACAAGAGAGGGAGAGGCATGTTAAGATGAGAACATTTCGAGTATGTTGATTTGCAAGTGATCACACAGAAATCTTGTTTACTGTAACATTTAACCCTTTGAAACGCAGGCTTTTTGCCCCGAGTGCTAGCACGGCTGTCGACTCAGTCTTAACTCTTTATGACAGAGTCGCTATATAACTCGACAAGTCGTTTGGTTCTAAGGATAGGTTGGCCTGCCCAGAAATGCCATCAATTTGCATGTCAGTAGTTTTACACACGTACACACAGACAGCATTAATGAAAACAGAAAAATCTTTTTGTCTGTATCTTTTAAATAAGATAAGATAAATAAGATTCAAATAACTGTTTATAACTGGACAGATGATTGAGATGGACCGATGAAGAACCATGCTAACGGCATTCTGAACACTGGCTGTCAGTAGTCTGTGACTTTAGTTGATATTTATGAACATTTTATGAAATCTATGTGCTGGAAAGTCACGCTGCATTAGCTGTTGTTGATGTAGAGACAAATATAATTACTTTTGATGCTGAAGAAATCAACAGATCTTGCTTCATAATCATGGTAATTAGATATTATAAAAAGAAACACCATTTTCCTCTGGTTTCTAGGTGGATTAACAGACATTTATCCACAAACAACATGCAGCTTCAAAGGGTTATCGAGCCTGACAAACACACCTTCAGACTTCTTTTTCTTGTTCTTTTGACCTTTCCTCCCGTGGACTGCCGGGGCTTGTTGCCAGGTGATCGTCCCGTCAGCATCATCAGCTGGATCTGTGCCCTCGGGACTTTCCTCCTCATCAGGGACTGGACTTAACCCTGCTGAATCTGATGCATCTCTGCTGGGCAGAGCAGCCATTAAGAGAGTTAAATCACAGCAAACAGGATTAATAGCAACAGGATGAGCGCCTCTATTTCACTTACCCCGTCTTTAGCCACCCCTCTGATGTCTTGCTCTCGACAGCCTCAGCATTTGCCTGTCCACTTGTATCTAGGGAACACAATAACAACTGGAGCATGAGAGACGAGATAAGACCTCCTTATATGGCAAGTGTATTTTACCTAGTAATTCACAGGACTGACAACACACAAGCAGAAAACACAGAAAAATGAGGCTTAGACAGCCTTTAAAGTGAGGAGGGATACACTACAACTTGAAAACCAGGACTAATGGCTTCTCATGCGTCAGTTCAGATTTCTTGAACATTATCTGAGGGTTGCAAAAAGCTCCACCGTTTTTGTCTGACGATTGTGTGAAATTTCAAAGATTTAAGACTCAACAGCGACATCAGATAAAACCACATGTTGCACAACTCTAAGATCTCAGTGAAAATAATACCCAAGATGCATCACCAAAATTACTTTCTGTGCTTCCTCAATTAAAATGAAAGGCTCAAATATCAAGCAAAAAACGTGCGAAGACAATGTTGTAAATCAAGAATGCATCTGACCCGTCTGACCCGTCTGTTCTGGAGCGGGTGGCCATAAATAAAATCTGATCTTAATTACTCAGCCTTAGTTGATGATTATTCGAAACGCCACCTGCCCTCTTCCTCAGGACACAATGAATCTCTGCCAAGTACTTTCCTACAGGAAACCTGCAAGTTACCACTCTGCTGCAGGAAAGTACGTATGCATGCATGCGTTCACACACCATCAGTTTTCATTTTCTTGCTGCCGGTGCTATCTGGGTACGAGTAGTGACTCCAGCCGTCTGTAATTACAGGTTCTCCACTCCCCTGTTCTCCCTGAACCGGGCTGATGCTGCGTTTTCTCAAAGCCCTGGAACAAAAAAAAAAATAATAAAAAAAATAGGCCATACGTACAGTAGTACAAGAAGAAATACCTGCAGAAAATCCTAGGCAACAGAATATTATGCTGAAGTGTACAGCATCACATGCGTACCTGGAATATCCAAAACCACTGGTAGTGGATGAGGTGTAGTGAGCTTTCACCCAGCCGTCCTCTCCCCAGGTTTTGGCGGTCTGACCGATCTTCTCCTTCTCCTGTTGCTGCTGCTTGCCCTGGACGTACTCTGCATACGTCTGGATCCTGTAGCTCTCTGCATAGCGGCTGGTGTTCATAGCTGCAGGATGAGAGGAACAAGTTAACAAGCTGCTTCGACATTTTTTTTTTTTTTTTTTTTTTTTGTGTGCAGATGACAAGAGTCCAGTCCGACGTGAGGAAGGTCGAACTCACCTATCTGCACCTGGTCTGTTTGACTTAAGGACACAAATGCTGATGTGTCATCTATCCATGAAACCTGGATGTTCCCTGTGTGGAAAGCAGAAGTCGAACGTGAGTGATAAATCATGGGGTCATAACTGTTTGCAAGCAGAACACACAAAATCACATCTTACCAAAGGCACTAAAGAGCTGGTAGAGGTCACTGGTCTTCCATTCTTTTGGGAAGGTGACGTACAGGACGTGGTCTCTTTTGGGTTGCACTGCAGGAGCAGAAGAGATCAGCAGAACAAAGGGTGAGGTGGAGAAGTGGCTACAGTGGCTTTAACTGATATTTGATATTAATGCTGAACAAAAAGAAAATCCAATAACTTAATTAGCTGAGGAATTAAAGCCCATATAAAAAAGGTTAAGATACACAGCTAAGATGATATCAGGCCTGAGGTTTACAGAAAGGTGGAGTGGAGTTTTGTATTCTGTTTTGTTGAGACCTGACGAGCAGGCTGAACGCATTTCCTTCCTCATGCAACGATTTTCATTACACTTTAAATTGTGCATCGTCTACATCTATGTTTGCTAGCTCGCGCTCTTCCTCTGCAAGTGCATTGCTATATTTCTTTGCGCCACACTGTCACTCAGCAGAATAGCAGGAGAGTGTGTGCACACAACACAAACAAAATGGGGAAGCACTTGCTCCACAGTGCTACTATTGGTAAACTCCACAGGCTGCCTTTAAGTACGGCTAAACTTCGAAGCAGTAGTTAATGCAGCAATCCTGACATATGGCTGGGCCGTGCTACACAACATTTTACTCACGATCTGGTCCTGTGATGTTGAGGTAGGGAATATCTATTATCCTCATCAGGAAAAGCCTTGAGAACAGAAAGAAGAAGAAATGATAAACCTCTTAAGTGTTTGAACGGTTAATAAAAAGAGCAGCAAATGAACGTAAGTGCGTCTCTTACTTGTTGAAGAAAGGCTCAATGAGTTTGGATCGAGCTGAGATGTAAGCTTTGGGTGGAGTCAAGAAAGAGCCTGAAAAGTGGAGCGCAGACCAACTTAGACAATACGTATTAAGACACATTTTTAAATTTGAGAACAGGACCAGCGTGATCGTTCGTGTGTTACCCAGGTAGTTGGCCATGGAGATGAAACAGAGGCCAGTGATGTAGGCATCGTACCCTGCCTCATGGAGCTGCTCCTGGGCTGTGTCGTAACTGGGGAACCCCTCGTCCGTTTCTGGAACAGCGCAGAGAAGAAGTGTCAGCAGGATTTTTGTACAGTGAAGAATATTTCAGGCAAACGTTTCAGGGCGTATTTACTCACCAACTTGTGGTGACTTGAAGGGGCTCTCCTTCAGCTGTTTCTCCAGCTCTGCCAGAGAGGTGTTAGTGATCAGCTCCTGCGACACAAAAAAAAAAAAAAAAAAAAAAAAAAAAAAAAAAGGTAAAAACAAGCTGTTAGTATTATAGTTTAGAGACATAAAATCATGATTTTGCTCAAAAATCATCATTACTTGCTCGATTTTCACTGGCAAGCCATGATCATAACTAATAAGCACAACTTAAAAGAGCATAGTCCATTTTACTGGTTAGGTATGCTGACACAAGAGAGTCCTGCTTCACAGTAGCTCTCCATATACAGTCATTTTACAGTGCAGAGAACACTTCCTGGACTCACAGCTAAACAAAAAGATAACATGGTAAACAAATAGCAGCTAAAAATGTCTACCTTAAACGGCTGAGTGGAAGCCATTAACTTTGTGTCCAGAATTCTGCAAGTCAACAGGTTAAAAAAAAAGATAAATAACACATTAAAGAACAAAAAGCAAAGACAAGCCTCAGTTGTGAAGACACGGAAACAAACTTAGCAATAGAGTGATACGTTACCTTGGGAAGACGCACATCGTGACCTCTTTAAAGTCTTGGAGGTCCTGGAGAAGAGAGCATTGGTATAAATTATGAATAGATGACATTACTTTGCTTTAAACAGCTTGTTTGTGTAGCAAAAGGCTGAATATTTAGCAGCCAAAAAGGCTCCGCATTTAAAAATCGCCATCTCGAGTGTGTACCTCTGGAAGTGGGCAGTAGAACTGGTGGATGGTGTGCATCACATCCAACAGCATGTTGTGGCCAACCACGAGTTTGCCCTGTGTGTCAGAGGAAATGAGTTACAAGTCCCATTTTACCGAAGCCAAAAGATATTTCAAGAGCAAGTAAAGCTCGATACTGCATCTTATGAATTGGGATTTATGATAGTCTATACTTTGGAGTATCACTGTTTATTTGTGTGTGTGTTGTAACTATGAGAGGCACTAGAAAAACAAATAAAAACACAGAAGTAGTGAGGTTTACTTACAGATTTAGAGATGGCATGGATCACCCTGGAGAAGCCAACAGCATCATTTAGCTCCTCCTGTCGGGGGAAGACAAGTGTCAGGTGAAAATACTAGATGTATTCAGACAGTAGTGCAGTCTCCTTCACAACAACGTCACACAGAAAATGTATGCATGTCTACATTCAATACACTATTGTGATAAATAGAAGAAGAGTGTGACGGGAATATTTGATATTTGTCTGAAGCCCACACTCTACCTGCTCTCTCTCCAGTTTCTGCTGCTCCCTCCTCTTCCTCTCCTCTTCATCCACTTTGCTCACCTGGATGTATCGCTCCTTCTGCAAACATAAATCACATCTATGATTCTTCCAAAAAAAAAAAAAAAAAAAAAAAAAAAAAAAAAAAAAAAAAAAAAAACAGGAAGCAAGATAAGCTGAGATGAAAAATGCTCTAACCTTTTCTGTTTCAATGGTTTCCACATGAAGCCCTTTGGGAAACCTGTAAGAACAAGAAGAACGTTAAATCTATGACAAACCTACAACAACAATAATAATAACAATAATAATAATAATAATAATAATAGCCCAGGGGTGAGTGCCACTCACTTCCAGTTCAGTGTCTGGTATATCAGCTTTCTCTGAAACCTAGTAAGGAAATATGAATGTATGCACAGATTAAAATACAAAATCGGCACGGAAAAAACAAACACAGGTAGATGTGGCTTTTTGAAAAAGGGGGGGGGGGCTAGATTACCCAGTGCATGGCTCCAGGTCCAAAGTCTTCTCTGAGTTGGTGAAGAGGGCCTCAACTTTCTCTCTGTGTGGAGAAATGGAGTAGAAGTGATCAAAATATAAGAGGGTAAGGTACCAACAGAACTGTGAAGTTGCATTTGTTTGAGGTTGGCAAGTTTCATTTCTCCATTAATATGTAATCACATGTGAGTGAAAGTCACAGCACCAGCTTTTTGAAAAGAGCAGCCTGAATGTTTTTTCAGTGATTTCCCCGCACATCCTCCTGAACACTCAGCTGCTCCCCGGCCGGTTTACAGACGAAGTATGACTCTAGGTCTATTCATTTATTTATACCAAGGAATTCTGGGGCAATGTTTCGGGGTGGGGGATTTCCTACTGGCTGGCCACACCCACTTTACCCTCAAGGAAAGGTAATCAGGTCACGTAATCTTGGTCCAACTAGTGTGAAGGAACTAAGCTACCACGACTTCATTCTCAACTACTCAGACAAAACAACCCCGTCACTACCCACAGCTCTTTATTTGAGCCTTTAAATGAATCTGTAACACTTACACCACCCTGTTGATGAAGTCTTTATGCTCCTCGGGTACATTTGCAGCACCTTTGGAGGATGGAGAGATGTAGGATGGTGTCCCTACACCGTTAGCATGCTGATTCCTCCTCTCCTCCGTCTGCTCCCTCAGCTGGGCTTCCTCGTCTTGATTTAGGTACGGGATTCCTTTGAAAACCCAAGAAAAATCTGAATTTTACTTCTGTGTAGCGAGCTGCTGTTCTGTGTTGGCTCTTCCCACCGACTGTCCAGGACTACACATTCCATCAAATTACACTTTTTGATACAGAGCCCATGTGCTGGAAAGACTACTGCAAGATGAAAAAGAAAGTTGCTGAGAATTATTTTCAGCAAGATGTCATGCATTTTTTAAAGCTACTCCATGTTGTCAACAACAAAAAAACAACAACATCAACAGAAGTGGTAAGAGAGGAACATACGAGTGAACCAGAGCAAACAATGCTCTTGCAGGTTCTGATAAGCCTGTATAGCTTCTTATGCGTCATTACATTTCTGAAGCCGTGAACACAAGTGGCAGTGAAACCAGGGAACACTTTCCTCAGACTGTAAGAGTCAACTAGGTGTCTACAGAGGCTGCACTGGCATTTCATTTTGTCAGAGATCTGGATTCAGGCTAACAAAAGACCACTATCACAAGTCTGAATGAAGAGCAAAAGGCCCAGAACCAGCTGTTCCAGTACTGGTGACAGATGACAGCTTTTCTTAACACTGATGCTGGAGGGGGATACCAGCGCAAAAAACAAAAACCGAGTTCAAGTACTGATTTAAACAGAATTGCTTTTCCTACAGAAACCCCTTTTATCGAAGTGCGATATGAAATTAACAAGACTTTGGTTTGTATATCAGTCAATCTGATAAGAAACTGACAAAGCACTCACTTCCAATTTATGTAAAAGATACATGGTTCTATAAACTCATATCAGTTTAGAGTCAGATATTGAGGGTAGATACCCATCACTACACATCATGAGACAAAAAGGGCATGTCAGTGTCATTTCGTGTTACACTCACCGTGACAGAACACCTTGTTGAAGTCAAATCCCTGACTGGCCAGAAAGTCAATACTGGAACTCTGAAATGAAAAAAAGAAAAAGAAAAAAAGAAAAAAAGATCTTCCATCTTTCAAACAAAAATCCCTAATATTGAAATAATCTTTTCACAGCTGACTGAGCAGGAAATATTTTAAACCATCTAAATCACTGTATCCAAAAGTCATTTGTTGTTCACAAAAGGAATTACCCTGAAGAATAACACAGACTTACTTGGCAGATGAACTTAATGTCAGGAGAAGTCCTGTTGAATGGTTTCGGGAATATATAAAAATTAAACGGCTTCGTGATATACCTAGGGAGACATGATAAGAGGAAAGAGAGAAAAATGAGGGTAATAGCTGGATCACTTCCATTATTAATTCTTAGTTGACAAATGTTTTTGCATAAAACCTAACAGTGGCATTGGCAATGGAACTTAGGATAAATCAGTTGCTACACAATAAATGTTCTGGGGCCCTGAGGCAGTTGGGCACTTGGTAATCCAGCCCTGCTTTAATTCAGGAGATGGTACAAGGAGCAATTGTTAATTGTCAGTTTAACAATAGACACAAATTTATCTGTCCAGATACTGTGTCCAAAAACTGTCGCCCAGAGGACTTGCAACAAGTTGGCTCTTTCTCTGTACCTGATGAAGAACCAAGTCTGTCTCAAAATATTATCTCTTTGCTGAATGTAACAAATAAGACATTTAAATATGAGCAGATGGCGATGTTGGGACACAGAATAACACGGTCAGATTTGAAATTGTGCATTTGTTCAGCAGATATTACTCACTTTGACTTTGCCTGGTCGTATTTGAATGTACATAATCCAAACTGGAAGAGTAGAAAGTCCATGGAATGCTGGTGGATAGAAAGACAAAAGGTTTAATGAGATAAAAACAAACAAACAAACAAACAAACAACAGACTGCTGCAGAGCTAGGGAGGCAAGCTGGGATGCACTGGATCTTCGTCCTGCTCCTTCGTTCTGGCCTCTCCACCTTGTGTGCATGTTTTGTCTTTTTGTCTCTGTGTAGTTTGTTTCTTTCACCTGTGTGAATGGTGTGCTTAAGTTTTGCCCTCTTGTGTGTTTGTGTAGTCTGTCCTCTTTTTAGGTCCTCATGGTGGAGAGGAGGTCCTGTGGCTCAGGTCCCATCTGTCTACCTGCAGCTGAAGGTTGCTCAATCATATTCCTAATATATGTCTACAGATTTCAATGTTGTAATCCTGTTCTATTCTGTGCATATATCATCTATTGCATGTGTCTATCCTGGAAAAGGGATCCCTCCTCTGTTGTGCTTCCTTAGGTTTCTTCTATATTTTTTCCATTTAAAACTTCTCTGGGGAGGGTGTTGTACGCTGTACAGATCGCAAAAAGCCCTTTGATTTGTGATATTGGGCTATATAAATGAAACTGACGTGATGTGTGATTGATGTGTTGTAATTAATAAGCTCTGCAGACCTTTTTAAGCTTCGTGTATCGCTCCTCTGGTGTGTCAAGCCCGTTGGTTAGTGCACTGACATTGGGGCCGTCGCTTATCCCTAAAAAAAACACACAAACTCACATGTCACATTTCAGCAGAAAAAACGTTGGGTTTTATCAGTGTCCACTTCAGCTAAAACTCTCATACGGTTACCTGAAAATTCTCCATCGATGGCAAGGAAGTCGGCATCCTCTATCGCGCTGTACACCGTGTTCAAACAGTCTTTATAATCTGGAAAAAGTAAAAGTGTATTAATACTAGTATGTTAGCGTGATGCGGAAAGCGTGCTAGCCAGCAGATGAGCACACAAACCCGCAGCCGTGCTTGTTTCCTCGCAGCTACCTAGCTAGGTAGCTAGCTAGCAGCAGCACAAACACAACAATTAAAGAGCCTTAAGCATCATAGATATGTTTCATGTCACTACTCAATTGTACAATTTTATAACGTATGAGTCCAACTACAAAAGATCAAGCGTGCAAAATGCGGCTGACTACTTACTTTTTCGTGTCACCTCCATCCCTGCACAATGACTGAACCCGGCTGACAGCTAACACCAACTAGCCTCCGTCAACTGGCTTTTAACCGTTTTACAAACACTTCCGGGCCGCTGCTGCGAGACAAAGTGCCGCTGCGGAGCTGCGGCGTGTCTACACAATCTATTCGTTCGGCATTTTTGTTATTTTAGAGACAAAATCATATTTATTACAATAAATATATCAGGTTATTTATTACAGTACTTGCTGACAGCAATTTTATATTGGACTGATAGTGAAGGGATTTAATCACATTTACTCAATTACAAATTTGAGGTAGCCTACTTGTACTTCCCATGACTTTTTTCTTTTTATGCAGCTTTATACTTCTAATCTACTACATTCAGAGGGAGATTTCTTTACTCTACTACATTCATCTCACAGCCTCAATTATTTTCAAATTTGTTTGACATGTATAGATATAGTATCTTGTGTCCATTGTTGATGTATGCATATGGCTTGTAGGTTACATAATAGTCATATGTTTATGTTTATTATTAGTACTGTAACCTGTGTGTAAGTACATTGAGATTCTGTAGAAACTGGAGTCAAATTCCTTGTATGTCCTCGTATTCAGATCCTTCACTTAAGGAGCCTGTTTATCTATCTATCTATCTATCTATCTATCTATCTATCTATCTATCTATCTATCTATCTAATTCATATCCACTGTGGGGTATTATTTCTGTCTCAACCCCTAGATTTGTTGTTGTTGCTTCATGTTTCTCGCAATATCTATATTTAATTTATCATTTCATCACAGTCTGCACCTGTGGTGCTCGATGCAGTGCTGTACCTGTATGTCTATACAGCTATTCTAAGATTCTAACTATCTAAACAGCCTCTTTCTCTCCGCCTCACTATGTCTCTTCTTGTATCACTGTATGTCCTTTGTGCAAAATCTAAGGGTAGGGTGCATCAAATTTAAGGAGGAAGATGCTCCCAAAATGCAGCTCTACTGTCAAATCATGCAGGGGAATTAAAGAAAATCCAGAGAAAAGGTTTAAGGGAAGACACCAAAAGTAGAATTCCTTATACTGTTCATGTGCTGAGAATAACACACAGTTATTGGCTCATTGCCTTTACTTTCTTCAGCATGACAGAACGCTGGAGCCGAACCAACAAACAATGACACTATATGTAAGGAAACATACTGGATAAAATCCATCAAAGTGCTATATTTGCCTAACATATTCCTATCAAGATCCACAAAAGCTGCCTTTCACAAGAGCGGGTTTTGTGGGTCTTACTATGCATCAAGATTGTATCTGCTACATTTATGAGTTCCTGATGTGGTGTTAGGTGGTGTTTCTGAAGTCAGCCTGGCAGTGCGGCTGACATTGAGTTTCACAGAGACAGAACAATTTCTGCAATTATTATCTACACTTTGTATTGTATAACGAATATAAAAAAGTATTTTTCAGGAGAAAATGTCTCCACAGTAAAAAGCAGGGGTGAAATCTTCTCTCCAGTGAAATGCAAAGATGACAGTTCAAAAAGTACAGATGGGAAGTTTTCTTTTCTTTAATGAAAGGAAGTAGCCACAAAAAGGCTTCAGCTATTATGTCTAATGTTTTCTCCGGGGGGTATAAAATTGTAGAATTATATTTTTTTTTGACAGAATCTTACTAAGTTTTTGCTTTTTTTCAGCTTTAAGGCCATTAAACACAACTAAAATCTATATTATTGCAGTGTAAGTCAAATATAGTTGTGTACGCATGCAATGAGCTGCATTTTGTGTGCCTTTGTAGAGTTTTATTACCTTGAGAGAAGACAGGCTATACACTCACTCTAGATTTTTATTATGATATATTTTTCAAGATGACAACAAGCGGAGGAGAACATCAAAACAAACAAAAGAAAGAAAGAAAGAAAGAAAGATGGAGGAAACAAACAAACATCAGGATGACAAGCAATTTGATGTAATGGTTGGCGTGTGGTAAGCTGGGTCATCAGCTGGGGTTTAGCATTCATTGATGTTTTGCTCCTTTAACCCCAGTACATCGCCTGGTGGTGGAGAGGTAACAGAGATTTCTCCCTGCCTCCCACTGCTAATGCCTGAGGTGTTGTCTGGCCCCCAATTGCTATGCTTCCTCCTCAGCCACACCAAATCTGCCTCTTTTGGCCTCCTCAGACAGATTTTTAATGCCTTGCCTTCCTCTTTCTAGATATTGAGGAGTTAATGAAGCCCTTGCATTCCACCTCCACAGGGTGAACAAAACCCCTGCAGCCAGCCTGTCTACATTCATCCAACAGATGAGAGCACTATGAGAGAGTCAGCCTCAAACTGCTCCTCCTATAGGATCCTGTGTTATATGAATGGGATGGTCTTGGTGACCATGGAACACATCACCATGTCAGGTTGGAGTGACATAGAGGTTACCTCCCTGGGGAACTGAGGCTGCCTTCCCAGGTCGACTCTCCCTGGTCTATGTTCTGCTCCTTGCTAGGTTCAAGGAGTCTTGGTGAATCTTTAAGGCAGAGGCTTTTGGTGCTCTCTCCGTACCTGGTGAACTGGATGAGGTGCTTGGCTGAGGAGGAAGGCCTACTGTTTGCATCCTGCCGGCATATCTCAATCACTCCAGCCAGTTTCCTCATCACAAGGTCTCGCCGCCATCTTCCATGGTGACGCTCGACCAGAGAAGAGGTGCCTCACCCCACCCCAGGCCTACTCGGCCCTCCTAGACTCTGCCGACAACCTTGTGATGCTTCAACCTGGTGATTGCCTCGTTGACCTCTTTTTGGGCTTTCCACTTCCTCCCAGTTTGCATAGGGACAATGTGCAGCTCTTAGCAATTGGTCAGTAGACTCCCCCATTTTCTGGACCAACCATGTCTTCTCCTGCTTTTACTCCAAATTGATAGATCAAAGCTGCAGAGTGTTTTTTCCAAGCCTCAGCCACTTTCTGATGTAGGAGTTTGCAAGCCCATCCTTCGTACTTAATGCTGAATAAAACTCCAGCAACAATTGCAGCATACAGAACAACTGTTCAGCTTGTGGCCTTCATCAGGGTCATCACAAAACATATTAAGAGCAATATTTAAGTAGGGTAGGTATGAGACACAAAAGATATAAAAATCATATCAAGCCACATACATTACAGCCTGTGGGGCTTGTACAAAATGTGCCCATTTGATGTGGCATAGGTCCACCCCAAAAACACTTAATTTCAAACAAGGCCTATAAAGTGCTATACACAGAAAAGGTAACAAGATGCAACGTAAAAAGTACATCATAAAATACATGAATACGTTCAAACCACTGCTAAACCACATAATTGAACATTATGTAGGAACCACTTCCTACCATTGGTGCAGGGTTAATTGGTAACATCATACTTTGTCCTTGCCAAGGAGCTGGGCAATCCTCGCCAGGCCATCTGAGAACCGTCTCTGAACTACTCTCGCCATCTGCCTGTCTAAGAGGAACTCTGCTGTGTAGGCTGTGGACAAGTTTGTCTGGACAGCAGTGGAGTCTCTTCCCCCGCCTACGACAAAGATGGTGCTGTCGCTTCTGATCCCTTCCCAGAGAGATAACTTCACAACTTGGATTGTTTTATTGTCGTTCTAGCCCACATTCACAAGCTCATCAAGCCTCTTCAGCTGTCTTGATGGGCATGCTGCTGTCTGGAGCATGGTTGTCATGTTGTCCATGTAGCCTCTCAGCGGCGGTAGTCTTTGTACCGATGGCAGGTTCACTCCTACAACCATCCGTCCTGCCCCAAAGAGAATGATTTAAATAAGATGGGGGAGATTGCACATCCCATGGAGATACGTCCTTCCAGCCGTTGCCAGCCTGTGGTGAAATCTAGGTAGGTACAGCACATTCAAAGGTCCTTGAAGTATTTTGATACCAAGCTTCTGATACATTCAGGGATGTAAAAAAAATGTAGGGCAAAGTCAATGAGTTGGTGGGCAACAGACCCTTATGCATTTGCAAGGTTCAGCCCCATGACATGAAGGTCACCTCTCTCTCTTGGGCCTCTGGATCTGTTCCCACATCATTGTTGAGGGCTCTACGCACCCTGGAAAGCCTGGCACTCCAGCTTCTGGCAGCTGGTGTCGATGAGAACGCTGGTTATGAAGAAGTTGGTCAACCTCTTGACCATAATAGAGAAGAGCTATGCTCCTGAACTGGCTGATTTAGCAGTTCTGCTTCTTGACCGTGATAGGTCTCTGCCACACTGATGGGATGAGTTTATTTTTTGTTCTGGTGAGGTTCCACAGGATTTCAGGAGCCATGCAGGGTAGTTCTAGTAGAGCATGTATGGTATCCCATCGGGGCATGGAGTTGATGCTGATCTCGCCTTTCTGACGATCTCTGTAACCTTAAAAGCAAAGATATAAGTGATGTGGAAAAAACATTACAGCAGAGCACATTATGGTGACAAATGCTTATGTAAGTGATAAATGGCAGGGAAAATTAAACAGGCGTAATTAAATATGGTTGATGAGTGGGAGTGAGAAGGTCTGTGTGTGTTTGTGTTTGTGTTTGTGTTTGTGTTTGTGTTTGTGTTTGTGTTTGTGTTGAACCTCAACTGAGGGCAACTGAATCACAATTGATCTATGGGATGTCTTTATTTCTGAATGACCTTTAATGAGTCATTTCAAATTTACTGCCAAGAAACTACAAACATACTCCGATTAGTCATACTTTACTTTGATTGTTGGTTTTAAGGTCCGTCACACATGTGAGCAGAAATGTCACCTCTAACAGTTGAGCCAAACCTGAAGGTGTTTCTACATTTTTGAGAAAAAATATATCCTGGGATGTTTTCTCATTCTTTACACCACCAGACATCAGAGAGCTGTTCTGGTCGGTGAGTAAGTGATAACACGGTTGCTTTAGCTCGACTCAGCCCCTGTTCCATATCAATCTCAGGAAATCCGTTTCTCGAAATGACTTTTGCTCTTTGTTGAGCAAAGTGCAGTAAAATTTGTAATACTGAGAAAAGCTGAACCTTTTTTAAAAAATTGTGGGGCATTTCATGCTTTTAAAGAATACATTTTTTGATGTCTGTCTTAAAACAATAAGCCCACACTCTATATACTCCATACACTGTAATAGTTTTTGGTTGCTGTAATTGCTCCTTCTGTCCTTACTGGCTGCAAATTAATCCACTCTAAAAGCTATGTAAATGTAGGTGACTGGGCACAAAATCCACAGTCCCTCTTCTGTGCAAAAATAATTTGCACATTCTAAAATTCATCTTAAGCTAATATGACATTTCGGCAGTCAGAGTAATGCTGTGGGTTTAAGATACAGGGATTCAAGTCAAGGTTTTAGTCTTTGAGTTATTATCATTCTGCAGGAAACACTGTCAGTGGAAATACACGGTGAATTTCATATTCAAAACACTGTAACTTTGGAAGATACCCACTCTAGTTACCCGAACTTTAAAGGGGTTTTCTCTGCAGCTGAATGGATTCTTGCTAGGAGTGGGTGATAGTGATTGTCGTTTGACAAGAGCTTAGGCTGTTGTTGCATTTACAAGACAAGAATTTATAATACGCCCTCTGAGCAGCGCTACGTCTTCAGGGCAGATTGGAGGCTACAGTGAGTCCCTATTGGAAAGTGACCAGACGGGCTGGGCTAGCTGGTTAGTACCCAAACCTTAGTAGAAGGAAAGACGTGAAAGAAACTATACACTGGCGTTGCTTTCCACCCCTGGAGACAGCTCTTGGCAGGTAGAGGAATGAAGTCTGATGTTGAATGCTCAACGTTTCTTCTAGACTGGCAAATTAACAGCTGTTCATGCTGCCACTGGCTATGTAGCAATAGCAAAACCAACAAATAGCTCTAAATGTAATTTTTTATCACAGATCACTCCTTTCAGTTCAGTTTTAAGATTCATAATCTGAAAATGTATTTCGTTCACTTTTTTTCCTAAGCTCACATCACTGTTCAGAGGCAGCTCAAAACTGAGCTGAAAACAGCGTTGTCCATCACCAGTGAGGAGCCTCAATGCTAACAGCTGCTGAATTGAAAGTTATTTCAATGTACAAATGGGCACGTCAGTTTTGTTTTAAGGCAGACTTTAAATAAAAGTGAAGCTGTCCTTTAATGGACTGTGACAGTGGGAGCAATGACAGGAAATGAGAGGAGAGAGTGTGATGGGGAGTGACATGCAACAAAGGTCCCCAGTCACACATGAACTGAAGCAGTCTCATTCAAACCCTGGCCTTTCGAAATTAAGGTCAGTAGCAGTAGTACCTAGAGTATATGTGTGTACATAATTTGTTAAAATATGTTAGGTAATGTGTGTTTTACACTTGCTAATATTAACTCGTCAAACTCAAAGCCAGGATTTAACCTATTATGGGGCCATAGGGGAAAAATAAAAAATAAGCTGTGTGCAGAGTGTATGTAGCCAGACACCTGTCACTCAGTGTCAATGTACACATGACAGCAGCATTATATTTTGCCTGGAGTCCCATATCCAACCAGCACTGTTTAGGAATATGCAGCATGAAACTGGATTGCCATTTTGTTCCACTTTATTATTCAGTCTACATGAACATGTGGTAGCTGTAGGAACAGTCATTGTTTTTTTTAAAATCAATAAAACAAACATGCCAATTTAAGATTTGTTTTTTTATTTTAGTTTACCTACAACAGCCTGTATGATTCAATTTCATCTATACCGTCTATATTCGTGGCAATTTTTCCTGCCGCTATTTTTGTGTCTGGCACTGGAATTTGACGTCCCAGCTCATAATCCCAGCCACTAATCTCTGATAGGTTTAGTTGTTTTTCCAACACGACACCAGACCTTTTTGAAATCAGAGATGGACTAGATTAGGTGGATTAGGTTAATTGGTTTAGTTATATAATTTATCTTTACTGCATGAGTTTGGGAATCAGCGCACAGTCTGTGTTTTGCTAATGAATGTAATTTTGATGTGGGCTTGCCCAGTTGAATTATTTCATGTTGAGTCAGGTTGTGAAGGTGCAGATAGGGCTCTGCAAAACACGGCGGGTTGGATCTTGACAAACTGATAATGAAACAGCAATCTCAGGGAATTATCGGGGAGAGAACATCAGCAAAGCCCTGTGCACTTGGTAAAGGTGAAACAATACAATGTAATCTTGGCTGCGCTTTCATCCCTGAACAGGACAGGCGGTTTAGAAATGGGAAAGATTTAAGTTTCAGGTGGATTTTGAGAGGTGAACAAGCAACAATACAACACTTTTATATGAAAAAAGGTGGTGACTGTTGGTGGTATCGTTGGTTTGAATTTTTATTTAAGTTTGTGCTGTGTACAAACCACTATATCACCTACATCTAGATCTGTCATTTAAATTTGGGAATCATTCAAATCCACATGCTAGTATGAGTCTTGTTGAACTGCAACAATATGTCGTCTCTCCCCATGAATGTGATGGGCGTCATAGCGAAGTCTAATGTGAGAAACATCAGCTAATAATGTCGCAATAATGAGATCAAGATTTAAAATAGTTCAGACAGGGTTTTTTTCAGGCGTCCTGTCACCCACCATTATTAAGCCTATACCTCTGCTGCCTGCTCTGTTTTGCTGTAACATAATAAACCAGTGTACAGTGTTCTACCAAAAGTACAAGTTTTGGTAGAAAAGAAATGCTTTTTAATCTGGATGTAATCAGTGGTGAAATCTAACAACATTTACTCAAGTCCTGTTCTGAGATACAGTTTTGATGCACTTGTAGCATATGTTTCTTGCGTATTTCGGTGTTATCATACTTTATACTTCTCCACATTTATTTGACTCCTCTATCTTTATTTGAGTGATTAGTTCATTTTAAGGGTTAAATTTGACATAAACAAGAGTTTGTAAAATACAACAAAAGATTAAATCAGTGATCGCAACCTTCCCTTTGCAAACCAGAAGTCTTTAGTTGTTTGTGCGACTCTAAAGGTCTTAGAGCGCCTTATTCAAGCAGCTCTTTTGAGGCCTAAAGAGGTATAACTTTCAAAGATTAGAGAAAAGTCTCTCCCCTTTTATTAATCATCTCACAACCCCTCACATTTATCTGATGGTGACCCTTTGGAGGGTCTCGACCCCCAGTTTGGGAAAAGCCACTTGACTAAACTAGCTAACCATATATTAAGACGTTAAAACTAGCTCCACCTCGAGAAGCCCCAACAGTGAAATGCTGCTTGCACGTTGATGTATTACATATAGTATGTGTATGATTTATTAACAATCTAATAATGTCTTATATGTGTCACAGGGGCCAACTTGCAAAACCTGTGCTTTTACTTTTGATACTCTAAGTAGATTTAATACGTCAGTACTTTTCGTTACGAAGGATTTTGAATGCTGGACTTTTATTGTTAATAACTTTCACATTTTTATATTGCTACTTATACTTGAATGAAAGATTTGAATACTTCCTCCACAAGTAGATGGTCTGTCATATTTATTACATGGCAAAAACAGGTTCAATACAATGTTTTGCTGTAACAGTTTCACATCTGCATGACCTCTACGTGCATTTAAAAAAAAATTTTTTTACTTCTTTCTTCTTCAGCACTGTTGGTAAAACAAATACAATATTTCCCCAAACTCCATGAAGTGTCCTTTAGGTTAATGTAGAGACGGCACCCACAGGAGGGCGCTATACTCCACAATTTCTGATGAGTTGCTGTCTTGTTATCTGGCTTTTAGAGAGTCCCTCCCCTCTTCGCTTTCACACACACACACACACACACACACACACACACACACCCACACACACATAACCACATGTGGATGCTTGAGCTGGCTATAAAAGCCCTCTGCTCCCTCTGTATTTTTTTCCTTTTTCATCAAAGCACATCATACCTTTTACAGTCAAAATGAGCACAATGGGGAGGCCATAGACTGGTTAGAGCCAGGAAGTAAATGAAAGAAAGGGAGAGGCAGGAGAGAGGACGGGAGCTGCAGTTTATGGAAAAAGCAGGTTGAGGGGAGGCCATTAGCATCTGTCAAGTGAGCGTGCCCACATGTGTGTGTGTGTGTGTGTGTGTTGTTTGTCTGTACATCTCCACAATCAACCTTTTTTTAGAGCAGACAACGAAATTGAAGGGAGGCCACTGGGGATGGAAGAGGTAAAGAAGGAAAATATGTTAGTGAAAGAAGCAATCAGGAAAGGCTGGATGAAGGTCAAGGAGGATGAAAGACCAGAGACGTGTTATACACCACGTGTAAAGAAGAAAGGACACTTAAGACTGAAGAAGCAGGAGGTTGACAAAAGAAAGAGAGAGGTTGTGATGTGACAGTTAGTGGTTCAATAAACATTTTCTAGGCTGTCACGCACATAAAAGCGCACACACACACACACACTCACACTCACACACTCACACACACGCACAGAGGAGCTCCCATTTTTATAACCTGCTCAGACAGTCGTGTTATTGCTCTCCTAATCATGCGTGAGATTAGGTGGCAACACACAAGCAAAAACCTGCTGTTGACACGTCCTATGCCATTTCATCTCGCAGACACACACACGCACGACCACACACACACACACACACACACACTCTCGGTTTTTACTGGTCCTCCGGTGAATAGAAACTAATTTGCTTTCAGGCCAAACAGAGGAATGAATAAGTATGGTTTATCACTGTTTAACTGTGGGGTGGGGAAGGGAGAAGAACAGAAACATTACTGTGAAAGGGATAAAAGATTTCCAGAGTTGTGGAAGTGTAACAGATAAGTAAGAACAAAGAATAAATTGATGGCAATTTAGGAAGAGGAGCTTTGCTGGCTGCCTCTGGTTCTTCGTTTAAAAAGAACTTCTGCGAGGATGAGGGGTTTGACTCGGATGAAAAGAAGAGCTGGAGTGAATCTCAGTTGTGGAGACAAGACGGAGGAAGTCTCACTCTGAGGTGAGACTCATAGAATTTGCACCAACCATTTCCCATCACCGGTGTACAAAAATGGTTTTGCTCCAGACTCTAAATATATCACACGTGATCAGAGAAGAGCTGTTACCTCTGAAAACTGCAGTATTTCTGGGTTCCCATTTGTTTGCTGTCGAGGCGACTGAAAATCTCAAACCAAACACATCACGTATGAACATTATCGGAATCCAAATTTGTCTTGGTGACTTTGGAGCAGAGAAATTCAGCAGCTCATGGGCACGCAAACACAACAGGGAGACAACATTTAGTACAAAGGCAGAGCACAGGGCACACAAGAGACAAAAGACAAAACATATCACTTCGTACACACTATACTGCAGTATGAGTGTGTGAGTGAGTGAGTGAAAACAAACAACAGTAACTGGATGCTGAGGCATAGATATATTTTAAAGCTGCACTGATCAATACTTTTATATTAACAATGGGTCAAACTTCTATGTGTAAAGTGAAAGAGGCCGCTTGTAGTAATTTATCGCCAGCTCTACAAAACATTTTAACATCTTTAAGCTCATTGTTTTGATTTTACGGTCCACAGCTTTTACTGTTTTGACTCAGTTCCACCATCTCTCATCAGACGCACAAGGCAGCTGTTTTTTAGATAGTGATGAGCTGGTGAACATAGTGGAGCTTTTTATAAGCAGCTGAAGAGCGGAGTTAGTAGAGGCAAAAACGCAACTGAAAGGAGGGTGAATGTTGAACTTACATTCTTCAGGTGGAAACAAACATGACTGCAAATCAATGGTAATGTTTACATGTCTGCTGGATGTGTCAATAAACAAGTGTTTGCTAACACTTTCACTATCAGCTTTATTCAGTGGTCTTAACCATAATCTTGTGTTTACGTCTGATTGCGCTGCCCCCAAGTGGAGGGAGTGGGCAGCCCCCAGATGATTACAGGTTTGATCTGCCAAACACTTGAACATTGCATATTTTTAAATGCGGATACCAGTATTGTAAGTGTTTGTAAATTGCTGGTGATACGTTCGATCTTTACTCACAGATGTCATTCACAATTAGAATTTAACTTATACCCAAGTCGTCTCTTTGGGATGGAGTCTCTTTGCTCTGTCTTACCGTGAACTTTTGCCGTTAGCTTGTGTTAGCACTGCAAGCGAAAGGATTCAGACATTTCCACGACGATATCTGATTGAGGTACGATCAGGTGTTACACTTTGCATTGCAGTTTTTGGCTTTGCTGCTTGCAACAAGGCCACAGGAGAATGTTGCTGCAATGTCAGGGCCAAATAAAAAGCCTTGAAACCATCTTTAGAAGCTCAAGATACGGCTGGATAATATTTTATACTGAGCAGTTTTATGTAACAAACTCAGCTGTGAACCGCTGAAGATGTGTGATGACACCATATGAGTGTTAGGATTGTTACAGCTCTGCTATTATTTCTTTTTTTCTTCACATACAGGTCAGTTCAGGAGGGTAAAGAGATAAACTGGCAGATATATTGGCCTTGTATTTACATGTAGGTGTTAGCAGTTGTTCTCACTGTGTTACATATGAAACACAGTCATCAACATGGGGATTTTATTGACTATAACTCATAATAGAACCCACACATAGGCAGACCTTTACACACACACACACACACACGCACGCACGCACACACACACACACACACACACACACTCTCTCAAATAGAGCTGAGCATTGGATGATGATAATCTCAGCCTGTGATGGCACTCACTGCCACAGTAATTTTATGAATCACTTCCAATTTCCCAGGCCTCTGACTCTGCAAGATAGGAGGCAGTTACCAAAAAACTGTTCCAGTTTTCTAAAAGAAATGCTCATGTTATCCCCATTTTAATGTCCAATGCTATCTCTAGCTGCAAGTTATGAACATAGATAGATAGATAGATAGATAGATAGATAGATAGATAGATAGATAGATAGATAGATAGATAGATTGGTGTTACACTCTCTTTCATCATTCAGCTCTGTGAAAGATGTACAGAAGCATACACTCCTGCTTGCTTTCTCTCTTTCAGCCTCTGTATCTTTAACACATACAGGTATGAACACTGATGTTTGATCCTTGCCACTGCTCATAACATCATTACAATTGTGTCATAGTTAGTATCTGTATAGAGAGTGGGTGTGTATGTCTTTCTATCACTTGGTGTTGAGCAGGTACAGTACATTTGGTTTGAGCTTTTTGTTGCCAAGAAAACATCTGCCTGGTAGAAAATGGACCGATGACAGCTGTGAGAGTGGAAACAGTCATTCAATAGTCAAGGTGTGGGCCAGAAAATTTTAAAAATCAGCTGAAAGATACTAAAATGCTCAGAGAGTTGATTGAAATTGAAGAATTTGGTGATCATTCTCAGCAGGTTCATCGTTACAAGCTACTAGTTTAACATTAAACATAGTCATTTGATCCATTATTACAAAAATATTAATAGCTTTCAGTGTGTGCATGTTATTTACTTTAATACCAGGTGCGACCTGACAGGTAGCCTGATCAACATTGGTCAATATAAAACCATTGATCTCCATCTGCAACTGTACAGATCTCAGCTTCAAAGACTTAATCATTCAACAGACACAGTGTTTTTTTTTTTAAATAAATCTGCTTTTCAAAGGAGTGTGTGGTTTAAAATTATGGATTTGTTTATTAAAACTATGGACTATTCCACACCCTGATTCTGACTCTGCAGCCAAGATTCAAAGTTTAAATTGAGTACTTTTAAAGAAATATTTCCACAGATTAAAAAAATGTTTCTGTGTTGCCACTTCATTTCACTGAAAAATGACTTTCAGCAGTGCCTGAAAGCCATTTTTCAGTTAACTAGATTTCCTGCTCGTTCTGACCAGATAGATTTGATGAATTAATCAATTTTTCATCTACACACATTTGAAACAAATTGTTAAATTTAAAAACAGCAGGGACAAAAATGGATATTTTTCACAGAAGTCCAGTTAACAGCATCCCTTTTGGTAAACCACTTGTTTAGATGAAAAACACCCCCTCTGAATGATCATTTTAAGAGCTACTAGTGCTATTAGTGTAATAAAATATCCAAATTTTAGTTAAATCTGTAAACTGAGAACATAAAACACATCCATCACAATCACCATTAACATGTTCATTTAGGGAGAAAAATTCCATCAAATCTCCATCCCACATTAGAATTCATAAACAGGCTACCTTTCAGTCCAGTACAGTAATACCTCTAACTACAGCCTGAAAGAAATGACAGAATCAGCAACTCTCTGACAGTGAGTGTGAACAAAAAAATGAATTAAAGCTTGGTCACACCAGACAGTATCCCGACAAAGTTAATCTGCTCATCCTTGGAAAATGGGTGGTTCTTAGCTTGTTGACATCAAGACTATTTCCAGGGTTATAGAGTGCTGCAGGGATGATGTATTTTTGAGGGCCAACCCAGAAGTTAGCATCTCCCTGGTTCCCTTGACAAAAAGGCTAATGTTTACATTAGCCTTTGGATTACTGCAGGAAATAAACTCTAAACAAACTACACCACTGCTGCATGACTTCAATCGCTATACTTCCAACACAAGTATAAACACAAAGAGGCTGTAAAAGCAGATTGTTGAGTAGATCGTCTTTGTGTTCACATTGATGATGTTTAATGTCCCCAAAAACCACTGTAGTCCCATTTAGCCACTTGTTAGCAACCGGCCTTTTTTTAAAAGACTTAAAAGCTTAGAGAAATCATGACTAGGGTATTTACTGATGTATTTCATGTTGTAGAATAAAACATGAAAATGTCTTGAGCTTGTGCTAGCTAATTTCCAGGTTTTAGAACTCATTCCTGAAGCACTTTACTTGGCAAACTACTGGAGCTGGTGAGCTAATGGCTAACATGCTAGCAAGTCATAAAGGCTCTCTAAGCTAGCTGGCTCAGCTAATAAACTAGCAAGACAATAAGTTACTGCAGTAAACACACACAAGGAGACATAGTTGTACCATCACCTCCTGTCACATAACTGTCCACAAACCTATTCCTTTTTGTGGAGCAGTTTTTCCTACAGCACAGCAAAGTTCACCGAAGTTAAACTCAACACAAAAGATTTGACAGATTTACTTTTCCCCCTGCCAGCAGATCCAATGATCATTGAGTAATAAGCCTTTTTTCAACAAAGGCTTTTTGACATTTCATGGTAGGAAAAGCTCAGGTGTAAAAGACTAAAGTGAACGGTGGCTGAAAACCTTTTAACTGCTTAAGTTTCAGGGTCCTGATATTATTCTGCATGCTGGCTCACTTGTCACAGTGTCATGGCTCACTGGGACATTTGAATAGCCAATGGTAAATTTATTTGTAACCCCTGTTCTTTTCCTACAATGACACAAGTGAAAATATTGGCTGTGAAAATTCCACTGAAATCAGCTGATTTCACACCAAAATTTCACATTACGCTTTCACATCATGCTGGTGTGACAGAGACTTTATACCTTAGTCATGTCATATAGTAATTTCTGTAATTCCTGGTTACTGACAGTCAGCAAAATTATGATAATCATAATTGTAATCATGATTATGATTATCATAATTTTGACTGGGAAACTCTTTTTGGTTAAAGCTGTGATATATCTATCTTGATATATGAAGCTGTTACTCAAAGTCTGTTGTTCAGGTAATCAAAGCCAATTTAAAACAGGTGTTTTCACTAATTACGTTACTTGATTAGACCTCCTCTCTAGACTGTCTGGGTATGATCAAACTGTGCTTGATCCTTCATTCTACTGTTTAGTTTTCCTGCAACTGGTAGGACAGGGCAACTTTCATCTTTACCACTTTTATCAGTACATACTTTGGTGACGTGGTGTTAAGTATTTTACTGCACAGCTCCACCCGACATCCACCTGACTACAGGTCTAATCAGGGTGATTAAAAACACCTGTGCAGTTTTGCAGGTCTGGAATGTATCTAGTGCCATATAATGAATTCACATTATTTTTAACCCCTTACACAACCAGCCCTGTAATAACACAACCTTCTTAATCAGCATCATTCATATCCAGTGGTATGAATGAAATCTTTCCCATCTCCCATCCATCATATATGATGTGAACATGGCATTAGAAGCTCAAATACTGTAAAAATTATATTTCTGTACAGCAAAACTGCAACAGTAACAGTTTGTGACTGGATTATGTTTTCTATAAACATAATGAAGACCTGTTGTTAATTTATGTATTTGACTAGTCACATATACATTGAAACTGAACGTATAAACGTTTCACAGACGACGTGTTTCTTTTCTGCCAAAATATCCAATCTAGCAGCACAATATCCGCTTATAGTGACTACAGCATTTTTAAACCTTTTTACGGTTCTGTTCATTCACAGCACTCGGTTAAGTTTAGAGAAAGAATGTGGTCTAATTTAATGCAGAAAAAAGTTCTGCCACAATGTGTTTATTTCCAGACCATGTGAACCCCGGTCTCTGGTGTGACAGGTATGTGCTTTATCTGCCCCAGCCACCTCCTGGTAACTCCACGGCAGTTAATACATGTAGGGCTTCAATTATAAAAAAAAAAAGAAAAATTACCTCTGGAGATAATCCATCCAGCAATTACGTTTTCTACAAAACGTATTTGCTGCTGCAGTTCAGTTGTATATATAAAGGTAATTCCCAGGAGACAGGGTTGGAAACTCACAGAGAAACTGATTAGAAACTTGAAAACTATCCTTGATTTTTTTTGCAGGAGGTGTTGCAATACATTACACAGGTGCACCTAATTAATGGGTAACTGCTTTTTCTTGTCATTGTGTGTTGCTTTCTGGATCAATAACCTCCTCCACCCATTTACTATCTTACGTCTGGCTCCACACACACAAGAATTCATCTTGGACAAATCCCACAGTCCTGGATCTCAAATGGGTCAGTGGAAACTCACACTGACTGTGTCTGCATGGCCCGCAACAGTCTTTCTGTCCTGTCACTGCTTTGTGCAAATTTCACTTTGATCTGTTCTTTGTACTGCTATATATATATATATATATATATATATATATATGAAAGTTGATTCATGCACAGCAATAACTCATGCATCATCAAGTAGCTGGATTTCTGTATGTGACGCAAAATGCCATGAAAACTCTATGAGTCATAGCTTGATAAGGGCATATACATGTCTAAAGTGCACTTCAGTTATGAGATTGAATCCTTCGAGTCCTTAATTCAAAGCTTGTTTGGGTTAAGTTAACAGAAACTGCTGTTTACAGGGCAATTTCTTACTGAGAATATTGTTTGAATTACAATAATGCGAGAATGTTGCTTTCCATTTAAAAGTCATCACTTTGTGCATTATACCTTCAAATTGTGGGGGTGGATGGCAACCAAACTACAGAGGTAGGTGGGTTTGTTTATGTGTTTCTGTCGAAGAGTGAGAGAGTAAACCTTAATGAAGACAGAAGCTGTGTGTTTGAACAACGGTTTAACAAAGACTGTGTGTGCTGATGGTCAAAACATGAGGCATGAGTGTATTCTGTGTTTATGATGGTGCTCAGTTACCTTCAGCTGCTGCGTGGGCAAAGAATGAGAGTGACACTAACATGAAAACACCGTGCATTATTTATAAAGAACCAGTTGCTACAGCGCGGAGGTACAGTATATGAATGCACACACGAGTATGAACAAGTGCCTTCCCACACAGTGCATCAGTTGGCCATTCAGTCTGAAGTCAGTCAGTACATCAGTCAGTCACTCCATCAGTTAGCCGATCAATCTTCTTCTTTTTTAGTCACATTAGCAGCATCCAGGGATGGCAGTGTATGTCATTCTATCAGTTGGTTTTGTTCACCACTTTTCTTTTTTTTTCCAGAAGAAAAATATCAACAACTACTTGATGGTTTGCAATGAAATTTGAGTTACAGCTATTCCAGCTATCCTCCCAGAGGATGAATCTCACTCACTTTGTGAGATCTTTGTTTGTGATGTCTCAACAACTGATGAGTGGACAGCCATGAAGTTATGTACAGGCATTCATGGTCCTCAGAAGACGAAGCAGGATGACTTTGGTGATTCCTCTGACATTTTCTGTGTCAAAGTCTTCGCTTATCATGTGAAATATCTCAATATCTGTAAGGGTGGAGTGGCACATAGTTTTGTACAGACATTCATGGTGCCTAGAGGTTCTAATGATGTTGCTGGTCCCCTGACTTTGACCCTGTAGGGCCACCATGAGATTCACATAGGCTTTCAGTAAAATGACTCATCATCTACTAGATGGATTGCCATGAATTTTGTTAGAGACATGTCCTCTTTAGAGTAAACTGCAATCGCTTTGACTGATTCCTGAAATTTTCCTGTTGTATAACCATCTGTTCAGAATTTCAATCAAAAGCCTTGGATTATGATCAAATACCTGCAAAACTGACATTAACATTCCCATCATCCTCAGCTCTAGTTCATGTTTAATTCTATTTGGAAGGCATGCAACAGCTAAAATGTGATGGCATACATTTTTGTGGTTAGTAAAATGAGACAATCGTTATGAAAATATCTATCTTTGCTGAAAGGTTTATGGTCAATGGGAGGAAACAAAAACTAAAACAGAAGCTTGAACTTTATCATCAAAAGGCTCACAGCACTTACCACACTGTTTGACTGCTAAATCTTCAATGGAAAGTGAAGAAACACCAAAGCAATAACTACTTATCATCACAGAGGTGATATAAGGCCCTAAGATAGGAATAAAAAAAAAAAAATATGTGCAAGATTACTAGATCACAGACTGCTCATGAATTTTTCAACTTCTGCATGAAGTATATTGATTCAAAAAAAATTCTGAAGTCTTATTACATCACTCGTAGTGTGTGCTTGGTGTCCTTTCTTCACCTCCTTTGTCTTTCCCAGCTAACCCCTTCTCTGTCTCTGTCCTCACTCTGTGATATCCACCTCTCTCTTTTAGCATTTATGTGTTATGATCCTACTTCTCACTTCTCACTTTGAACTCCAGTCTGTCTTTCTCACCCGGTGTCCTCGAGTGTCACTGTCCAAACAGCTTTTCAGTTACAGCCTGAATACTGTTTCTGCGTAATGTATGGTGTTCGGACTGTGGGTGCCTCTGGGACAGGAATTAATTTACAGTTATTAATGTTGCTTTAATGTCTGTAGTACTAAAGCAGACAAATGTGTTATTCTTTCATTCAGTTTGTGATATATGGCAACCATGGAAGTTTTGCCTCGTCTAGCCGTCTGCTGACGTAGGCTGTGGTCACAAAGTCTTTTTTGTTTAGGAAGTTTCCTAACTTTGAGAAAAGACCTGGAAATAGCTAAGTGTCGGCCGTGATAAGAGCTGGTCATTTTGAATTCTAAATGATGGGGAAAAAAGCTTCAATGCTTCCTATCTTATCTCCTTTAACATAGGATACACTGGACCTTCCTTTACAAAAGGAAAGGAGATAATGCTGTCCCACAATTCCTTGCGGCAGCAACATTTAAAGCCTTGTAGTTTAATCCTGGCATACTCACGTACATGTAGAAACATCTGAGCATCTATTTTATGCTTGTGACATGAAGCAAAACCTATGGAAATCCTTACATGATTGACTGAGCTCCAACTCCAGAAATATCAATGTCTTCTCTTTGAAATCTGTCCAGGAGTCATTTTCAAGAACGAGAACAAGCGTATTGAATTTCTAGTAAACAATATCATAATCATGACATAATACTATATACATAACCCTGGTGTAAGTGCAGTTGGATTCTCTCTGGTTGTCTTTTCCTAAGTCCTTATGAATTCTCCTTCCCATCTTTCCTTGACCTTGTGACATTTTCCATTGAGGTGAAGGAAAAGAGGTAAGGAAAGGAGATTTTTTAAAACTTTTCGACCGTAGCCATTGCCAGAAACCGACTGGGGACAAACAGGAAACATGACGAAGGGGGAAAACAGCAGGAACACAGAGGAATGAGGGCGAGACAAAGCCGATACCCAACACATCCAGTACACTATAGATCAGAACAAATAGTTCTGAAGTGTCTTAAGTTAAGTGAAGTGCTTTGTAACATCCTGTAGGACAATTGCCTCCGCTGCTCTATATGCCCATAATTCACCTTCCTCTGTGACACTGTGCACTGGCTTGAGACAGATGTTCAATAGAAACAATACAGTACTGTTTAATAGTGGCAGTCAAGAACGCCAGAACAAGGATTCCTGCCAAGAAAACAAACAAACAAATAAATAAATATAATGAAACACATACAAGGGACAAAAACAAATCATTCGGGGTTACACCCCCCCCCCCCCCCACACACACACACCTGTTATTATTATTTTCACAAAAAGCAGATAAAGGCAGTTTGTCAGTATAGGGTACATACAAATAGGCTCATCTATCTATCTGTGTGTGTGATGAAAACTGAGAGACAGAGGAGAGCAGAGAATTTATGGGAAATCACTCACAAACACACACACACACACACACACACACACGCACACACACACAAACACACACACACAGACAGAGTTAATCTCATACAGCCTTGTGTTCAGGCAGGATTCTGAGGTAGCTTGAGTTCAGCCTTGAAGGGGAAGAGAAGCCACGATGGAGGAATAACGAGAGAAAAAAAGGGGGAGAGAAAAGAAATGAGAACTAATGAGAGGGGGATCATGTAAGGGTTTGGGGCTGTTCTCATTTTCTAATTTGGCAATAGCAGACATGCACTCACACACACACACACACACACACACACACTCAAACCCACATATACACACTCATCTGATGCACAAACTATAAACTAATTTTCTTTTTTTTGGTGGTTGGTCTTATTTTGTTGTGGGTTTATTCTGTGAGTATGTGTGTGTGTGTGTGTGTGTGTGTGTGTGTGTGTTGTGTGTATCTAAATTATTGGTGTGTGAATGTGTGATCATGCATGTAAAGAGTTTATTACACATGTTCAAAAGAGGGATTGATTATGTGCTATAAACTGACACCCAACACATCGTGGCCTTGACTTGAAGCACCACATACGAGCAGGAAATGAGATTGTGTTTTACTAGCACATCACACAAGTGCGCGCATACACACGCACACACACACACACACACACACACATTTGCACACACAGGAGCGGAAAAAGTCATATTCTCATTTATATCTGAGAGACGAAATTCAACATTCGCTCATTAAAATCACTGTCAGAAATGTAATGCGATATATAGTGCAGAAATTTGTCATTTCATACAGTGTGTAAAAGGGAGAAAATTATCTTGTGCTGACAAATGTGTTTGTGTGTGTGCATGTGTGTGTGTGTGGGCATGTATTGCAACCTCTATAACCAAAGCTTGTCTTATTTGTCTGCCCCTTTTTTTTCCCCATTTTTAATAATTGCAAAACATTTCCGTGACTTTAATTTGAGCTTGCCATCTGCTTTAAAGCCAATCTTTTTTCCCTCTCCCAATGAATTTAATACACTTTGTCTCCTGCTGCTTTCAACAATGTTTTACACCCATTTTGCTCAAGTGAATGTCTATAAAAAATGAATCTTTTCACAGCCAACCAGTTTAGAAGGAATTGAAATGAAATCTATTTAAAATAAACTGCAGCTTTAGTGAGGCTTTCTCTTGGCTCAGGAGGTTTACACACTGATTCAGGGCCAATCAAGATGGTGCTCAGTGTATGAGTGAAGTGAAGGCGAAGGATAACTAAACACGGACATCCTCTCCAAACCAAAGATGATTCAACATTTGAATATTTTCTATTTGATTTAAGATAGTATCTTCCATGTTCTGTTTCAATTTCAATATTTGGCAGCGAAATCCAGGTAAATGAAGTTTAAATAAATTATGAATGGCATAATGTGGCTCACAGTGATAATGATAGATGTAACAGTAACTGACAGGCTTTGGGATGGATATGTATTTACATAATATACTGTATGTCTACAATGTACTGTAAGCATACATATACATAAACACATATTATTTGACATAATATATATGTCAATATATGAAATTTCTCCAATTTCTAATGGGTTTTTATATATATAATATAAAGTTTTCTTTTTATATACACATGGAAATTCAATATGTGTACATATAATATTTTGGTTGATTACACCTTATACAGGTGGATGTGCAGAGAATGGCGATGCCCAAAATGAATTCCCTGCTTACTATGTAGTCACTATATTAACTGTCGGCCAAGTGATCCAATGTCTGAGTGTGAAATTGAAACCGTACAGACGACAGTGCCTGCAACAATCTCTCTGACTGTGCTCCTATGAATAACAATGGCATCAATTGTTTCAAGCAAATGCCCAAAACGACATTCAGTATGTTTACATTCAAATCACAAAGCCCACAGTGCAAAGCATCGCATTTTATAATTGCAAATGCAAATGCAAAAAATAGTAAATAAATGACTCACTGAGTAAATTAAGTCTTACTTGTAAAAGAAGGACTGGATTCAGATGTGTTTGATCTCTCTCTGTCTATCTCCAGCTTTGTTGCGGCTGCTAGGATTTTAGAAATTACACCTTTATCATTCTTATTATTGCAACGTGGAGTCTTGTGACCTCAAGGTAGCTGCACCCAACTTTAACCTAAGCAGAGATCTAATCAGCAGGAATGTGGCCTTTAAAAATATGAACAGATTATATTCAAGAGTTTAGTGTCCATGACTCTGAAAACGTCTGGTCTCCTTCACATTGACGTTCAGTTGGTACAGTTATGAGACTTTAGTTTGACCATAGACTTTGTTAAAAGGTTCATTGCTGTGTGTCAAGAGTCTCAACTCAAGGTCCAACTTTTTCCCAGAGCTTTCAATTGCATCTCAGTTCTTCAGAGCGTTAACTCAGTTATCACAACAGCAGAGGCATCTCCATGACAACTGAGAAAATACCATCCTCTAATGAAGACTGAGAAGCAGCCGAAAGCTTGTTAGCAGACCCTGAGTTGAGTTGAGATGTTTTTTTGGGAAAAAATTTAAAACTGATTCTAAAATGAACTGGTGGTCAGTGTAATGAGGCCGTACTAAAGTAATATTAAAGTTTTGTAAGAAGCCCGGCGGCACCCTGCAAAAGTGCAGTAGAATATTTCAATGAACATCATGATTGTTGTATTGCATACTAACTGAAGGACTGAACATTGTAGCATCACTTCAGAGGCCAGTAAAAGAACACCTGTCGGAGGACTTGTTGGAACTAGACGACACTTTCAGCGTTAAAGAAAATATGTCAGTGATGGAAAAACTGAGATACGACTTAGTGCCGTTAGAAAATAAGAAGTCAAGCAGTTTCCAGCAGAAGCTTTATATCTTCAAAAGATATTATGAATAGAAGGAGATCACAAGGTGGGCGGCTGCCATTACAACCTTGTATAGAATACTGCATAAATTTAAAAGATGGTTTCATTGAAAACTGAACTAAAACCATGTTCAAGGCCAGGGAATGAACCTGGGGAACTGATGATGAGTGTGAAACTAAACTCTTAAAGACTTTCTTTAATCCTAATTTTGCAAACATTGGTATGACTTAATGAATCACAAAAAGTAAAAGTATTAATTGTCTCCCATCCGATTAAATCGGTGCTTATTCTGGTCCACTGGCACAGACATAACTCACAGCTTGAACCAATAATAGACACACTGACTGGGGCTGGAGGCCCAGGCCTCTCTTAATTATTACACCGCTTCGTAGAGCAGGCTGAACTGTAGCCTGTGAGCAAACACACAAACAGTTTAATTCCCCAAACACAGTGCACTCCGTGTTCATAAGGGTGGAAGGTGAGCTACACTGTGGGTTCACATGTCCCTGAGCGAGCTGTTTTTCATCCCAGATGAGATGCTCTATCCTGGGCATCCCTCCTCTCAGCAAACTAGTCCATATATCCTCCCCTTGACATTTATAACATGAGCTGTTGCACTGCTGTGTACTATCTGCACATACATGCTTGTTCTGTTTTTCTCCTCCACACATGCACATACTGTACATGCAGAGAATCACATTTATGTAACAACGAGAGCTGTAAATGAGCTCAGCAGGAGGATCACGAGGGCGAAGATTAAATCCTGTCAGTAGCGATTTTCTTTTATTATTCCTATCGGCAAAGTCAATGTATTCACGACTTCCACATGGTATTATTATGTTATTTTTTATGACCTCTTAATTAGCTATTGTAGCCTTGACAGTTATTCTCCTTAGGAATCAGATCAGACTAAAAACGAACAGGCTGGTACAACAGGAACTTCATCGAGGTACAAGTGTATAAATTGACAATATCAGTGGGATTTACTTGCAGTCACCTGAAACATACAGGAAACAATGACTGTCAGACTTCCTATTTTGTTTGATTTACTCGATAAAATACATGCTATTTTGATTTTCTTTTGCCCACACATGAGCCACAGTAGCTGCTGCCCACCCTCCGAGCAGCCGTCGTAGCAGCTTGTGAACTGGAGCGTGTGCAGTACCACATGTGAGGCTGAATTGCAGAGGATGAATCTAATAAAACCTTGAATTTCCGTAAATTGTCGTGCAGAGAGAGAGAGAGAGAGAGAGAGAGAGAAAGAGAGAGACAGAGAGAGAGAGAGAGAGCTATTTCATGAGCAGATATGCAAATGAGCTGCTTTTGAGTGTCAACATGTCAAAGGAAGCCCCAGTCAGTAAAAAAAAAAGAAAAAAAAATGAAATGGGAATGAAATTGTTGGAGGTTTTTCAGGCTGGGCGGCAGAGACTAACTGTGCAGCTGCTCAGGCTCTGCTCTTACAGCAGACACACCAGTCGATGCTCAGTGGAGCTAAAGAGAACTCCTTCAGTGAGTTACCCTGCAAAATGAAATGATCATGTCTGATGATGAGCGCAGGTAATGACATCTACTGCTGCATTTTATGAAACCCATTTGAACTGCTGCTAATGTCACGTCATTATGGCACAATGTGAATGGGATGTACATATATTATAACATGATGCGTGTGCAGAACCGAAAGGATCAATTTACCCAAATTATAAAAAAAACATTTTCTCATTAACTACACGTGTTATGCAGTTCAGTTCATATTAGAGGAACAACATTCAGTTCAAGTGCTAGGTCAAGGTGACATGTAAGGTAGAGGGTGGTAGATGGGTGTATAGCACATCGGTCCTGCTACTAATTTACTACAGCAATTACATTATGGAAGAAACAGCAGGTTCGCTAGATCACGTTTTTATCAAGATGATGAGGAAACATTTTTAATTAACATCCGCAAATTGAAAAAGGTTCATACAAGAATGTATCTACATAATGTTTGCATTTGTTTTCCCTACAGTATCTGCTCATGGCAACTGAGGCATTGTTAATGTTTCAAAGCACTTGGTTAAGTTTAGGAAAAGATGTCGATCTTGGTTAAATATTGAAAAAGTCAAAAACGACAAGGCTGAGTTTACTTTTTGAATATTTAAATCTGCATTAACTGACTTTTTGTCCATCGACAAGCTACCAATATGACACCAGCCATGTCGACTCAAAAGGTGATAACATGCCAAAGTGCGAGTAATCAGATGACTATACATCCAGCAGAGATGGAGAGAAGATTCACATTAACATTTGGACTCACGTTTCTGGCCACCTGAGGAATACCAGGCCAATATTCACTCTTGTTTTACCCCTGTTTTTGGTATCCATGAATTCCTGAGGAAAATATCTCTTCAGCTACTAAATGCTCCAATATGTCCACCGGCTAATCAATAGTTCTGTGTCTGCAATATGATGCTGGGCAGGTAGCAGTGGGTTTTTAGAGCTTCTTCACTGGAAACAGCTGCCTGATTGGAGTGCAGGGCTGCCACCCATCCCGTATAATTATTAATTACATATAGCGAACACAGCATGTCTTCAAACTGCTGTGAATGACCTAATGTCAAGAAAAAAAACCAAACCAGTTATAGCTTACAAGTGGATTGGAGGAGTTCATCGGTGAGCAGTAGACCGACGAGCTCACGTGGCGTTAGCGTCGGTGGTTGCCCTCCACAGGTAAAGATAGCAGTACCATCAGTCGCTGCTGTTGAAAGTCCGCAAATACAATGAAAGAGGCTGTCGACATATAAGGCTGAATGGGAGACAGAATACGTAGAGTTTGCTCGTTGGCAGACGCCCACGGAGCGATGGCTGGTCTTAAACAGAACGATGGCGTTGCTACCCGTGTGCGAACAGCTAAAGAGCAGACTACACACACTACACATTATACCTCAGTCCCTTATTTCTTTGTAGCCTGGAAGTAGCTGCTGAGTCATAGATATAATTTCAGTTTCATTTGCTCCGGTTTGGAGATATATTCGTCTGCTGACACGCAATGGAAGTGAATGCAATTTTGTTTGTGCTGTTCAAAACATTAAGAAGGAAAAAAAGTGGTGGAGTAAGTATTTCCAGTGAACATTGTTCACAGTGATGTCTGCTGAGTAACCAGGATATTGGTTTTCAGAAAGAGGTGTTTCAAATCAAATTTTTTTTTTTAAACTTTGAGAGCCACAAATGAAATTTCATTTACCTCCAGTCTCTTGCGGTGTGCGCAGGTATGTCTGAGACTGATGTTGTAAAAGGTTGAGGAAATCAAACCAGAACTATCCGCATGACGACGAGTGATAGAAGCTAGAAAACCTGTTTTTGTCGTTTGGTTTAGAGCCGAATGGCGACGAGACAGTTTTTATAAATTAAAAGTTACTATTTACTTCTTTTAAAATTGTCAGAGGACTCATTTTGTGAATTGTGGGCATGTGGGATTTCTTCACCATGGCAGCGAGGCAAAGATCACTGATATATCTGAAAGATTCTTGGATATTACAATCACAGGACATCTGCTGCTACTAATGCTCTCCCCGAGGACTTACAAGGACTGAATATTAAGGAATGCGTGGTGACGGTGTCCACTATGAAAACAGTGAGTGATTATATTTAATCATGTCTGAGCTAATACTTTGAAGCTCGCGGTGGGAGAGAAACACACAGCGAGTATTCCAAACACACACATTCATAAACAAACTCATAAATAAAACGACCTTCAACAGAACACATTCACAAGATCACACAGTTAATATGGTTGACGGATGACCTTTAACCCATGGAGCCTCCATCTGAAACCCTGCGATCTCAGAGCCTTGTTACACACACAACGTGCAATTTCCAGCTACATTTCTGCATCAGTGGCACCAACAAAAATACCGTTATATTTATACGTTTGTTCACTGTTAAAATTTGAATAAAACAGCCGACAGCTGAGCGTTTCCTAACGGCTGCCAGTTCACTGAAGCCACAATTCAATCTATCTTAATATTCAGTGTTATTGTGTGTGTTTGCGTGCCAGAGTGTATTGCAATTAGCCAAGAAAAAGTGGTTACTCTGTGGCCTCCAAGCTGAAATTCACGCAGCTAATTATTTTCTCACAAGCCCTGCTGGACGGATTCCTCGCAGCTCCCTGTGCGTGCTTCTTGCAAATACAGTATGTGTGTGTATGCATTGTAAAGCACGAATCAATAAACAGACATTAATCAATGGCTCTGTTGAAGTCTAATTTGCTAACAATGCATCACCTGAGACAAATGAACAATGCTTCAAAGATGCACACATTAGAGAACAAAATCATTGATTATTGTCTATAGATTTGTACTTCAACATGCACAGATGCAACACTTACAGACACACACACATAAGCACACGCACGGGTTGAGTGCTGGTGCTCTACATCCCCGTGAGTGCGTGTAATTTCAGTAAGAATTACGTGCAGCACCATACAGTATAAGCTTCTTACAATATAATTAACAAACAAAAAGCACTCTAGAATAGAGTATGATGATACGGCAGATTTTTTTTCCCGAATTTTCCCACCAAACACAAAGCAACCGCACGCCATTTGATGAATAAGCCTAATAAAAATAAACAAACACAGAGCGCTGACAAACAGAAAATGCTGCAAATCTGTAAGTTAAGGTGAAACAATTCCTGTGATCATTGCTGAACTCTACTGTAAAGAAACTAGTGCAATCTGTAAAGGAGCTTTTCTTGTTTATCTGCAGGCTATGAAGTGTGTGCTCTGTGTTTAGAGGCCAAGCACACTAATGCAACAGACTGAGGTGAAAGGTGGTTTATATGGCTTTCTGCCTGATCAAAAGCCATAAGAACATTTTTTTTTTATCCTTTTTATTGTCTACAATGTATTGTGTCCCGATCACTTTGCTGCACTAAAATGTGTTTTTCTTTCAGGATATATCCCTTTATAGCTTTCTGAGCTGAAAGCCTGAGCTCTGTTCCAATCGAACAAGAGGTTCCTGCCGAGGTCCTTTCACAGGGCGTGGAAAAAAGATCTCTGCCATTTTAAGTGTGGCTCCAATCAGTATGTGTCGTGTGTGACCACTGCTACGACACCTTCAATCTCCACAACTACCCGCCATGGTAATTTTAGGGGAAATGGGAGGATGTTTCCCATTAATGCATTGGCGCTTGGTGCTATCGCAGCTGATAAAGTCAAATATTTTCTATAAGGCACAATGTACAGTATATACTGAAGCAGCTTTAATGGCAGTTTACATATGTGGAATAGTATTACATTTTTAAAAAAACATTTTTTAAACTGAAATGAGAAAATATATAGATTCATACCCCGAAGTAAGGTTAGGTTGGTATTTGTATAATGGAAAGATTTAATGAAGTAATCTAAAGAGACATGTATAGACAGGTGGGATCATACCTTCACACACACATAAGAAATACTTATTGAATCTACATAAATGTATTGAGTTTGAGATTAAAGTAAAGTCTATGATGACTCACGTTGTCACTTCCAGAAATATCCGCGTATTTCTAGAACTTCAGTTAAAGAATGGGTGACATTCAGCCTTTCTGTCTAACAAATACAAAGTATCTGCCACCGAAGGTCATTGATAATGCAGAATTAAATAATGTCCTTTTCTGCAAATGGCTTCTAGTCGACAGTTAAAATCACAGTGGCTTTAAAAAAATAAAATAAAAATTAAGCCTGACATTTGCAATATGAATAAGAACAAGATCTTTTTGCAAGCAAATGCGCAGTCACTGTAACCTGTGTCCTGCATATTTAAACAAGCCTCAGTAATATGTACTTTTGGCAGTTAAAGTAAAAAAAAAAATTAGAAATGGAAATTATGTGCACAGACAGGCGGTGACTTTGGAAAGCTACACTGCCAGTTTCAAAGTTTTTTATTTTTTCTGGAACTGTCTTCCGAGTGTCCACTAATTTATTTTGATGGTATCTGTTGCATTATGCGACACTGGTGTCACCAACTTTAAGTTTGAGACTATCCCAGAGGAAATTTGGTTTATAGACAACTATTAATACAGGTCACTAGAAAAGACTTATAACACTGAACAGCAATAATCAACAGTCAAGCGCATAAAAGCAAGAGCAGGTCAAGCCAAAAATAGAAACATGACTGCTATTTTGTACATACAAAAGTAAAAGATTACATCACATTTGATAAGAGCAACAGCAAATGTAGAGCCAAGTAATGTGCAGATGTGCACTTGATTGGAACAGTTAAGAATCAGTTAAGCCTTACTTACAACAGATGCCGGCTACCTTGACCAGCCTGTCTTTATTTACCAGAATGGAGCACCCAAATTGAGCAGTGTAATAATGTAGTATATCAACACCACATTCAAGAGTCAAGTAAATTTTATTTCAGAATACTTGATTTTTTTCCTTTTATCAGATTGACAGACAGCCAATGGGAATCATTGGGTCTCCAGTTCAATTAAATGATCAGCTTCTTGACCCCTAAAGCCATTAGGCTACTCTGAAGTGGGATATATAGCTTTGGTGAAACTAAAGATCAGTGCATAAGCCCTAACTTGCTGGGAAAAAGTAAATATTAGCCATATTTCTGAAGGGAGATTGATGGATATTGGAGGTGCATGCATTAATAATCATTAGAAAAATTCACACTCAGCTGTGGCGGTTCCTACATACACATCATCTTTGAGTTTAGGTGCAACTTCCCTCTGGAGAAAGGTGGGTGTCTCGTCTTCCCTAATATTCCTTTATGAGATCCTGTGTTTTTCTGTGTGTGGGTGTATGAGGGTAGCTGCAGGTAAACCTCAGGGGGGATATGCATGCATAACTGAAAAGCCACTGTAAGCTGACAGAAAAAAAAAAAGTTTCCCTACATGGTGTTAAAATGCTTAGCCAGGAGTTTAACTGGGGTAAATTATTCAACGGTATTCAGGCCAGTAAGGGAAACCTGAGATACTGAGACAGAACAATTAAAAAACAACAAAAAGTTTTTATTTCAAACCTCTGGATAAACACAAAAGATCAAATAGCATTACACATTCAGTATCATGGCAACATAAATAACATAAATATATTACCACAAGGCCCATTTAGTAGCTGTTGTGGTGTGTTCGATTATTATCACGGTTCATGTAAAGAGCATAGGGAGGAGGACCCAAAAGCAAGCAGACACACAGGCTGGTGCAGCGTAGAGATTAATAAAATGAAACATAGGTTGGGCAGGTAGGTACATGAAACAGGTTCATGTACAAAAACAGAGCAGGTAAATGGAAACAGCTGGGCAAACTTGATCTAATGAAGATCAAGTTATATTAAAGCTGCATGGCGCAATACTTGAAATAATAATAATAATAATAATAATGATGATAAACAAAGAAATTAGTGAGTTAAAGATATTTCTGAATTGCTTTTCAAAATTAAAGGAGCTATTTGTATGTTTTGATATTGCTACATAGCTAACGTTAGCATTAAACAGGTGTTTACTTACCAGTCTAGAAGAAACGTTGTGAGTTCATCAACAAAGTTCATTACTTTACTCACTAAGAGCTGACTCCAGAGGTAGTTTTGGTTTGGTTTTGCTCCTATTTCTTTCACTTCTTTTCTTCTATTGAAGTTAGCATGCTAACCAGCTAAACCCGCCATGGCCAGACAGAGTCCTGAAGAAGTAGTTCTGCTCAGAGGGGGGATATAACCTCTTGTATTGCAAACAATCGATAACTGAAGCCCTTGCCTGGTAAATAAAAAGCTGTTATGCTAATGCTGGGTATGAAGCGATAGTCAAACTTACAAACAGTTCCTTTAAAGCCAAATGGCGGAGACTTTTACAATGGCAAAAATGTCAAAAATTGACTCGTGGTAATTTATCTTGTCAACCTCAAAGTTTCAAATGTTTTACCCCTGTTCAGTTTGGTGGAAAACATCACAGTCTCAATGATTTGCTGACACCAGTGCAGACACTCATGAAGACAAGTCGGTGCAGAGATGATGATTTAACGATGAAATTGACAAGTTTACAGGCAGATGAGTCGACAGGCAGGCAAAAAAAGGCTGGAACAGACACCATAACTGCACACAGGTTGTAGGCACAAAGGGAAGCACCTGGGAGCGAACACAGGAAACACTACAGATGAACTGACAAAGAAGAGAAGAGACTTAAATACACAAGGGATGCAGGGATAATTGGGAAGAGGTGAAACACATCAGGGCGGGGCAGACAATTACAGAAGCAGGAAAAAACAAAGGCAGGAAGTAAAATACACTACAGACACACACAAGGAAATAATTTCAAAGTAAAACTGGAAATAAGAGTCCACAGTCACTCAAGGGGCAGATTGTGACACGTAGCAGAAAATAACAAACATGTTTCTTTAGGTTTTTCTCTACACAAAAGCAGTCTTTTCTAGCCAGTGATTTTTTTGCCACCAGCAGACTGAATCAGCTGTAGCTAGCAAGCTAATTAAGCTAACCTTTGCTCCCTACGTTAGTTGAAAAAGTTTTCTCTGGCTGACTTTTTAATGTATTAATATGAGCCCTGTAAAAGTGGTATGCAAACATGTATTTGATTGTAAAATACATCATGTGGTGCTAAAAGGTTGAGGCCAAAGCTTCATTCCAGTCAAAAATAAATCTGTACTTCTTCACTCGTTAATCATCCATGTAGAGGACGTGTAGCTAAATATGAAGCATTGGACTTATATTGTATGTGTAGAACTAATCAGTCTAATATTCCTGTCAGAAAAGTGAGAATTTAAGATCAGACTGTTAGTTTGTTCTCACATAACCCTGTTTGGCTGCTTAGCTTTCCCACATGTTTGTATTTCCAAATCATGTGTTGTCACGTTACAAGAGAAAATGCTTCTCAGATGGGGACTAACCAAAGAGTTTGGAAATATAACGCTACCTTGGGTACCAGTTGGCTGCAGTTATTGGAAGAATTCCCCGAATCCAATAAAGAGCGGAACAGAGCCACTAACATTAACCTCTGACAGCTTCCACACATGGGGACGTACTACAGAGTTGATGTGCCACAGTTAGTTAATAATACATTAACTCTTGGCTTTGGAGGTAATGTTAGGTTACTATTGTAAATGGCCAGACATGCTGATGATTGCAGCTTATGTTACAGCAGACAAACACAATTTACATGACAATTTATGCCATTCCTTACATTTTTGTTCTTGTGCTTTTGATTTCGTGAAGGCAAAAAAAATGAGACACCACTGTCCAAACTCTTAAAATGTCAAGTATCGCTCGCTTACCGTTTCAGCATGTGGAGAAATCACAAGCTTGACAGGCCTGCCATGTCTCCTTAAAGTTACAGAGCTATGATACTATAATCGCTGCTCGGGGAAGGGAGTGAACATTCAATTGAGTCAATTGCAGTTTGAGCATAAGACAATACTATTGGTTTTAATGAGCTGAAATGCCTTATAATTTAAATTGTTCATAATCTGCCTCTGCTCTCTCCTCCCACACATACAGCACAACCACCCACAACCCATCTTGGTTGTGTCTCTTCTTGTAATTCTTGCCTCTCCTTTGCTTCATGGTTGTATTAAAAAAACTTCCCTCGTTACTATTTATTCAAATGATAATTGGTAAAACTTGGCATAGGCACTGCTGACTTCTCTCTGTGTCCTGATTTTGCTCAAGTGCAGCAACACAGACTCACCCATGTACTACAGCATGTGCAGAGAGTGACGTCCAAGAGATGCAGGGAGAGACTACATTATATCCATCTCCTCCAGCAGACAAATCCAAGCCTACCAGCACTGACATTAAACAAACAGAAATATTTGAGCAGCGGAGGTTTCTGATTGTGTTGATTGCCGTTGGGAAGGATTTATTAAGGACGGAGAACGGTGACAATCTATCGCTGTCCCCCGAAGAAAGGAGCGTTTGGACAGGCTTGGATGGGGATTCGCCTGAAGCCCTACTAAGAAACAGAAGGAACAGCTGTCCTTGACACATACACAGCAAACAGATATCCGTGCAGGCACGCAGACAAAGACATGTACATGGACACGTTCATGCACAGCGCACCTACACACACTCAAACTAAGCCTGTCTATCGTTGCCCGAGGGCACGTTTTTGCAGGGAGAGAAGTTATTCCACAGGATGGGCACAGGAGAAGCCCATGAGGCCAACACACTCGCATCACAACCTCATATCTCCTGCGCTGCCTGACAGGTGGAAAAGACCTCACATGTAAGTTTCAAATTATGTATGCTTGTCATGTAATTCATTGTTCAAAGACAAACAATTAATACTGTAAAATTATGAAAAGAAAACCATTTTTCTTCACCTTATGGTTTAATCTCTCAGTATTCGGTCTGTCTCTTGACCTCCCTCTATTTGTCTCTTTTCTCTGTTTAAATAACTCCATAGCTGAAGAGTCCTTTAGCACTTGTTAACATAGTAGGCCATTAAAAGGGTTCATTTAAAAAGGGACACTGCTTAAATCGCCTGAGAAGGGATAAATCAATGTCACACACTTGTGCGCACATACGTAAACAGATACGGGGTCTTGAGGGAAGGGTTAAAGTGCCGGTGAGTTATAGCAGCCATTAGGTTTTCCCATGAAGCGTTTCTTGCATATTGGTTTCTGTTGCATTTTTCCCCTCAAGCAGTCTTAATACGAACAGTAGGTGCTTTATAAAATAACACTTAGCTTTGAGTTGCTTGCAACCACATGTGCGTATGTTTAAAACAAATAGTAATATAGAGCAGATCTTTAAATAACAAGCAGAATGGGACAGGATTTTCTCGTTTTGGAAGTATACTATAAAAAAAGAGAATCATCTCCATTAGATGTTACATCCCACACATTCTGATTCAATTAGCTATCACCAAAACCATTTAAGTTGGCAAGCTCAAATCTTGAAAAATGTATTAAAGATTTTATGAAGATGTTGGAATGTAAAACTTTATCAAGCATTGCAGTATTTTTCAGCATATGTGCGCAGATGATTAGAAGCTTGTTGGCTGAAGTCAAGAAGGGAATAAATTCCTCTTAGTAATTGTGGAATATTTCACCTGATGGGTTGAACTTAACTGATACTGACACAGACAGTTGCTTGTTTCTGGAGAAAGTGGGATCTGAGCGGAGAACTCAGACTATTTCTTCCACAAACTCAAAACTATGGACCGTGACACCAAAGCTCAACATCCACAGACTGATGTGACTGAAAGAGGGAACTGTACAGTAAAACGTAGCCCCATAATTACATGTCTATCACGATTCTAAGTAATCCAGGTTGGATATACCAAGTGCTAAGTCAAAGGCAGCTGGGTTGGAAACATTTTTCATCGAGAAACACCTGCACGTCCAGCTGCCATACACTCAGAGCCTCTAGAGCATTAATTCCCAAGCTGAAGGTCATGACCCAAACAAACGGTGGTGAGATGAATTGAAACGATCACAAGGTGATGACCAGAGCCTCTAAAATGGATACAGGTAAAACAGTCTGTGAGGGGGAAAATTAATCTTTAATTAATTAAATTCATAGATGTGCAGTGCTTTGTTTTGATGGATCACAAGGAAAAATGTTTTGGAAGTTTTAAGTGTGCAGTCTCCTCCTCCTGTGTGGATGGAAATCATTATAAATTGAAATTAAATATCAACCCGAGTTCAGGTGTGCCTTAAACTCTGCTGTTCAAGAAACTGCCAGTGTAACACCTGGGGATTTAAAAATTGGCAGGAAGACGGACAGTCCAGTGGACATAGATTTGGAAAGATTTACCTCCAGATGGACCTGCTTATGATGTTGTTTACAATTAAAACAGCCCGAAGCGTATGCAGATGTTCCTCAGACAACTTCAGAATTATAATAAAGGCAGACTTAGTGTTACTGTAGTTTCAAGAGCAAGAAAATAAGTTTTTGTTTGGCATTAGTGCAGCAACCATAGGCAGCAACATCCCTGGTTCAGATATTGTCAGGGATCTTTTCTGCATGTTGTTTCCCGTCTCTCTCCTCATGTATTTAATAATTGCGTAAAAGAAATATTATGCAAAGCTGTTTTTGAAAGTACCTGCAAAACCCAGAGCATGTCTACAAACTCAAACCCTAATGCTGAAGACATAAGGTTTAGCAATCCTTAATGTCCTTCAGGAGTTTTTAAATGCAGTCAAAAAAAAGAGCACAACACACAACGATGTGTGTTCATGTCAAGGAGGGGAAGAATGTGAAGGATCAGTGAAAAAAAATCCAGGTTAGCCTTGGAGAGTGAGGAAACTAATGAGTGACACCTGTGATTGTGGGTGGGGCTAAACCATACCAAACAAACCACAATGGAGGGGAACAGGAAGGAGAGAGGAGAGAGATCTCAAAAAAGACAGATCTATTTAAGATCTCATCTAACGCTGTACCTGCTCTGTGAAAGAAAAGCAGAGAAAACCCACACAATAGTAACTAAGGGGAAGTGCAGCTGGAAGAATGTGAGTGTCAGTTTGTATGCAGAACCGGCTGGATTTCCTGCTTGGGCAACCATGTGCTGCTTGACAGAGTGCTGATCCCTGGAGCAGCTGTGATTGATTTTTTTTTTTTTAATCTTCACCTTTTTTTCTGCCTGGATTTAACCCTCAACTTTTTTTATTCGCTTTATTGGATATTTTCATTTGCCCAAAGGAGCCATCTACAGTAAGTCTTTTGCTTTATTGGATTCTGTGTTGGCTTCTCATAGACCTTTGACACTGTTTGGCCTTTAATTTACTATCCTGACAGTTTCTGAACTGAGTCAAGGCCTTTGCAAACTTTAATAATCATTTGATTATTTCAATACAATATGCCTCCTTCTAACAGACTAATTGTGTTTCTGTCAGTTTATTATTTGCATATTTAGTTGGTTGGCATGAATCTGCTTTATTACTTGAATTTGTGAAGGAATATTACTCATTTCTTCATTATGCAACTTTTTGAAAAGTTGCATAATGAAGGTGCACAATATTTATATACAAATCTAGTGGCTGTTGATAATAGTGGAGTATTTAGCAGCTAAAAAGCCTGATGTTTCTCTCAGGAGGTGCTAGAGACCAAAAACAGAGCAAAGTAGAGTAAATATTGAACACACAGTCACCAGGGGGACACAAACATGACTGCAAATGAATGACCGTGTTGCTGTGTATCTGCTGGATGTGTGGTGGTTGAGAACAAGTTGGCCTTATGTTTGTGGAGTCTGCAAATATGTCAGCATTTTATGGTTTCAGACGGTTTCTGCTGAGAGTTAGATGAGGAGATCAACAGTCTAGAAAGTAAATATGTGGCTGGAGCCAGCAGACAGTTCCAATGGACATCATTTTTCTAGGATGTCAAGATCTCTGTGTGCGTATAAATACTAATAATTAAAAAAATATATTATTCATTGCCATTTTTACTATTAGGGCGTTTCTTGTGTTCAGATTTTTGTCCACTTGCTTGGACGGAAAAAAAATAACACAATACAGTATTTTAATCAATTTTTTGATTGCTAATGATTTGAGTGCATTTACAGTAGAAATCCACCATTGAAATATTTTTTGTGTTTGGAACATAACTGGGTTCTGAATGGGTTTAAGACTGGAAAACAAAGGGGAAAACGATACCTGGCTCTGTCCAAAGGCAACAAAATCCTCCTACCCCCCACCTCTGAAGCTCGCTAATTAACACCCTGTATCTTGTTTGTTTAATCCGCACAGAAAGCAAAGTGTAAAAATGTCAATTCGCTGTTTTGTGAGGGCTACGTGCTGGACTATTTCTTGGCAGACAGGAGGAACTTCCTGGAGCCTCTGGTGGTAGCCTGCCAGCTGCCAAGAGATATTCCAGTTAGCTAAGGCTAGCTATTTCTGCTACTGGCTTCAGCTACATATTCACCGTACAGATGTGAGAGTGGCATCAACCCTCTCATTTCCAAAATGTCAAACTGTTCCTTTAACCACGGAAGTTACATGATTAGAAGCAAATGATGTAGGCTACACTACAAAAGACGAGTGGGCTTCATTCAAACACACATGCACGCGCACATAAACATGCATACAAACACACACGCACGCGCACACATCCTCTGGTGAATATTTATGAGAGTTGATGCTTCCTAGTGGGATGACAGACTGTTTTCAACCCTCTTTGATCTGTGTGCCTGCTCCCATACCACCCCCCACCCGCACCACCCGCACCACCCTCATTCACACACACACACACACACACACACACACACACACACACACACACACACACACACACACAAACAAACACACTGTCCCTTTGAACCCTGGCCAAGATGGTGGGTCAGGAGCACACAGTGTCCAAACAGGACAGGAAATGGAGCTGGTCCATGCAGAAAAACAGCTTCAACAAACTCCTGTGCACATGTGAGAGAGAGAGAGAGAGAGAGAGAGAGAGAGAGAGAGGGAGGACATAGAGAATGGACAGAGAGGCAGGGCCATGCATGAGGGGACAATGAGGAAAAATAACAGCTGAGGATAGTGTGATATCTGTCGAGCCTTTCTAGTACTGTTACAGAGATTCTCGAGGGTTGACAGTAAATGCAGCTAAGTATATTTTGCGCGCATGCACAGCTTGTGTGTGTGGATGTGTGTGTTTGAGCTGCTCTCGTGTGCACACCCCTGCAAGTGTTTGTGTACTTTTTTACTTGTGTGTCTGCATGTGTCTGTCTGTTGAATAGGCTTCTTGTCATTGACCTAAAAACAGTGTGAGAGCCTGCCAGTGTCGCTTAAATCCTCTTTTCTTCTCCATTCCCCCAGTCTCTGTCTTCTAGTCGGCGCACACACTCGTCAGTGTGTACATGTGTGAGTGTTTCTCAGAGTGCGTGTGTGCGCACGCGTCAGTTGCTGTCTCTATTTAAACATCATACAGACTCACAAATGGCGTTCCTGCCAACAGAGATGAGAGCATACTGTTCACAAAGACTCTTACTCTCCCACTCTTTCTCTCTCCCACTCACTCCTTCTTCAGTCCCTCCTTTTTACTTTGTAGGTACCCATGGGATATCATTAGTGTTATTACTGTATTGAGATAAATGACTGCATGTACGTCTCAATGTGTTCGTGCAGTTATGTGTGTGTGTGTGTGTGTGTGTGAGAACAGTGTGATAGAGGTGCTGAGATGCTGCATGTCCAAACCCACCCTGAAGGGTTGGGGATAATTACAGAGTGAGACAGATTACAGTTGCTGCTTTCAAGATTTCAAGTGTTTTTTGTTTTTTTTCTCCCTCCATCCTGCACCTCCTCTTTCCGTCTAATGAGTCCATCAAGAGTATATGTACATGTCAATATGCGTTTGCTTTTGGCCTTATGAAAAGGTAGAGTGAGGTGCTGGTGTTGTATTAGCCTCGTAGAGGCAGAGTGATGTTGCATCACCAAATCTCTCCTTGAGGGCTGAGGGTTAAGCATAATTACAGATGCTGCTTTCATGTTTTCTCTCGCTTCGGCTAGTCTTCGCTGCCACCGCTGGCCTTTCGCTCCGAATCAAAGGAGACTTTGGTCCTCTGGGGCTTCAGACCCAGACACACATTGACACAGATTAACACACACACACACTCACTCACACACACACTCACACTCACACTCACACACTCACGCTGCTCATACATGTACACACATACACATTCATTTCAGTCACACACATCAGGATTCCATTCACATTTTCATACTGTATTATCAATTTGGAGCTATAATCAGATGGAATCAGATGATGATGTTTCCAACTAAGTTCTGGAGTTTTCTGCGTTTTCAGGATAATTGTGTGAATTTTATAAACTGTGAATTTTGAAGCAACTGAATTCTATTACTGCGAGATTTCATATCTAATCTTTAATGACTGTAGTAAATATAGGACATGATCTTTGGAAGAACTGTGTCAAACTTTCTGCTCCAGCACAGTAGCTACATATGCAGTTTACAATGATAACAGGGCAGATTTACCATTTACCACAATATCATGATTATTAGTAATTTTCAAAACAGACAGGTTAGACAAAAGCTGGCTTCTCATTTTTATTTGGCAACTGACAGTTTTGGCAAAGATTACATAGCCAATTAAGCTAACACCATTTCCATGATTTGGTTTCTAGCTGACTCCTGTTTTAAAACAGGAATGGTGTTATAGGAGTCTTAAATATGCACTTGATGGCTACATACAGGATATTATGCTGAACGGCTGGGGTTAATGCTGCATGTCCCAGGAAAAAAAAAAGAAGTTTTTATTTTTCCCAGCTGTTGATCCACATGGAAAACATGGAAATAAAGACACACACGATCGTTCTTGTGTTGCAGTGTAGAGCTGGTCTGTCCAAGGATAATTAGTACGATAAGGTTGTTCTAACACGATGCCAATCAGCCGCTCAGCTTACGTACTTTTGACTTTTAACATTGTAAAAGAAAAGACTTTGAGGACGAAGACTAACCAACGTTTTTGGCAAATTTATCTCTATTTTGTGTGATGTTGATTGTGGTTGACGGAGTGTGATGAACAGGACGGAGCTGCTAAAATTGACCCTAAACCAGGGGACAGCAGTTAGGTTCATTGGCCATCTTTTTCTGCATCGTTCACACTGTGGGGAAATACTATACAGTACATATGCTTATTGTCAATGAGCCTTTTTTTTATGTAACGTGTAATCCTAAAAAACTTTGATTTCAGAAGTAACACAGGGTTCCTGCTGTAGATGGTAGACACTGGACATGCTAGTGATTACAGCTAAGCTCACATTAGAGCAGATAAACTCACTGTTCAATCCATTCCTCACACTTTTGCTCAGGTTTTTGGTTTTGTATTTAAAAAAAAAGAAGAAAAAACCCTCTCGAAAACTCCTTATTGTAGCCCTGTACACACTGTTTCCACATGCTGAGAAATACAAAGTTTGGCAGGAGACTGGTTTAGCAAACGATCAGATACCAGTTTGAGTAAAAGACTTGAGAAAAACAAACATTGGATTTAATCAAACAACAAAACTGAAGATGATTTTATTTCTCATAGATTGCAGCCCTGCTTTTGTACAACCTTAATAAACAAACATACACATTCAACATGCAATCCACACAAGTGAAGGGAGACATTCCCAACAACGTAGTAACGGATCAAAAGTGACCCCACAATGCCTGATAGACTTCCTTCTTACCTGCATCCTCTTCTCCTCTGCTGTTGATCATCTCAGACCCTCCACCCGCATTTCTGTCTGTCTGTCTGTCTGTCTGTCTTCCTGTAATACTTAAAATCTACTTTTTTCAATACAAAGACTCAACTATCATTCACATTATCTGTATGAATGCCTCACAGGAGTTATTAGTATTGACAATGCATCACTAAACGTTTCAAAATGTCCTTATACCTTCTAACAGCCACATTAAAGCTTATTTTAGAGTGTTTCAAACCATTTATTGATTGCACTTATACGACCAATAAATGCTTAATATGAGGGTGGAAGTAAAGTGTTATCTAGAAATAAATATAAAATAAAATAAATACTTGTATACTTGCTTTCATTATGTAAATGTGTTCATAAATGTTACTGTGCAGCCCAGCGGCAATGTGAAAATGTACGAGCTGTGGTTGTCGTATGAATAACTTCTCTAGTTTGCATTTATGTGCATAAATAATACATATGTGCACATGTAACTATTATTTGTGAAGGTCCACACAGATTTGAGACTTACAAGTATTATGTATAATACATAATACATTGAGTAACATCATTTTCAACCATGTTGCATTCACATCTGTATGATTTATTATGTACGAGACACAGATACTGTATGTATCCACATGGATATATAATATGTAAAGTATGTATTGAACTACAATTAGAATAAACGAAAAATATATGCACGTACTGTATCTGACTTTCATATGGGTGCATGGAGGTTGTTGCTGTAACCCAGAAGACACTTTTCACTCACTGCTAATCAAATCATAGTCTATTAATTTGATAGTATAGCCCCTGCAGTAATCCCACAATCAGTGAGATCATGTTTAATTAATGACACACACACGAAATGGTCAAAGCGAAGAACTCGGACAGCGACTCTGTGAAAATGACCTCCGATCATAGAAAAGATGCCGCTCAGAAGAGACATTCAGTAATTTTAGCAGCATTTGTGGTTCCAGCTTGTTTTGCTGGATCTATTTTGTTGTTTATCGTTTTTTCAGAAAACTGGCCAAAGGTAGTAAAATATTTTGAGTGTAGTAGAAGAGTCTGAAAGCTTCTAGCATTTTTATTTATTTATTTTATTTTGCAATCTGGGACATGAACAGTAAACCATGAGATCGTAGTGTCCGTCTCCCAGCATCAAAGAGCAAAAGCTTCCATCCAGAATCAACATTTTGAAGCGATGCTCACCAATCATACAGGAAGAGAGAGATCCCATTTACTGCCACGATAAACCACAACGCATGACACATGTTGAGTTATAGGGCATAGTTCTTACTTTCGACATCTGTTATCGTCCAGTCAACATGTACGACTCACAGCTGAGGCCACGACTTCCTGCGAGTTGTTGGTTTAGCAGTGAATAGGTTTGATCATGCGTATCAACTACTTCAATCAAGGGAGATTCATTTTTTTCTTTCTTTTGATTTCGGCAAAAGTAACAGTTAGCTGTATATTATCGAATTGCTATATAACTGAAGTTGTGTGAGACTATCCGTATTGTACTGTGAGGTTGTCCTGCAAAATGTGCATCGCAGACTTTTGTTGTGTACATTCAAATAGGAGTTCAACATTGACGTTTCATCGTTTTCTGGAGCTTTTAACTCCATATCATAGTCTTCCTAGGTGGATGGGGCTTGATCCCTTGCCTTGGTGGAAAGTCAGTTGTTATCGGGTGACATAAGTATTGAACTTCAGTCATGTGATAATAGGTGGTCATATAAATGTTTTTATTATTAAAAATTATATATATATACTAGCTGTGAATGAATGGCAAAAATCCTACATTCTAATGTTGAATGCAGTAATGGATGTGTTGCTGACAGTTCAAGTCTTAGATTTCCAGTCTGCAAAGCGGACGGCTTTGTTTGGATTAAATTTGATTTTTGATTTTTAAAATGAGTATTCATATTGACAGTTGCTGAAAAAAGAGCTGAATTGATTATGTCTGTTAGCAGATGTAAATATTGAGTTGGGATAATGGATAATCAATGCATTGATGCAGTGGAACGCACCATGTTCACAAATTAAGTATTTGCACATTAGCAAGTATTAACACTAAACACCACAAATCTTTAGCGTAATAGCAGCCAAGAGAATTATACCTTTCATGTTTTTAAAATTGTTCTATATGTCACTTCTTTTCATCACATGAGGAAGTCTCTAAACTTGACAGAGCTGTAGTCAGTTCAGTCAGTCAGTCAGTCCGTCAGTATGTGATTTTGACCAGAAACTAAAGAATTGTTTTTAGTAAATTTCTCATTTTATTTCTCAGCTTAAACCAGCTACAACTGATATTTTACAATAACAGTGTCACAAATGACAATGTGAAAAAATATGACAATGTAAAAGGGGTCAGTCGTATCACCTTAATTTGCAGAGCTAGAGTTACAGCTCATTGTCTTGCTGTCCGGACCACAACTTTACTGCGGTGATTCACTCTCCCTGCTCTCATTGTGTTGTTTTTGGCCACAGCTGTTTTCTGACAAAAAGCTTTAAAAACTCACTGTGCGCTCCCTGCTCAGCACAAAACAGCCTGATATTTCCATCAGGAGTTGGTAGAGACCAAAAACGGAGCTAAAAGAAGAGTAATTATTGGACTGATGTTTGCCGGGTGGACAGAAACACAACTCAAATGAAAGCTATGTTGATCTGCAACTGCTGGATGTGTAAATAAGCAACAGTTCGCTAACAAGTCTGTCATATTAACTTAAAAGGTGATGATATGTCAATGTTGGGTTCATAGCTTCTTTCTGCCCCCAAGTAGCCAAAAAAAAAAGTTATTGCAGATTTAAATGTATAAATTCTACATTTTGGAAAAGAAATATTGAGACTTTTCATCATGTATTAATTTGCTGGCCTACAAGTACTCAAATTTAAACCTTAATTAACTGATTTTTTTCATCCACTTGGAGAGAAACAAGGTGTTAACACAACATTTAACACATTATCAACTTTTAAAGTTGATATGATGAACACTTTCCAGTTTACACATCAAGCAGAAATAGAGCAACATTGCCATTTATTTGAAGCTGTGTTTCTGGCCACCTGAAGAACTAGGTCCAATATTCACTCTCCTTTTGGCTCTGGTTTTGGTCTCCACCAGAAATGTCTGTCTCTTTAACTGTTAAATGCTCCACTATGTTCATCAGCTAGTTGCTAACTGTGTTTGTCTGCTGTTTGATGCTTAGCAGGTAGTGCACAGTGTGTGTTTTTAGAGCTGTGTTTCTGAAAACAACTGCCTGCTGTGTCTGGACATGAAGCTAGCAGCGAGAGTAAACCAATACAGTATAACTGAAACAATGAGCTTAAAAACACTAAAATGAAAATAGTCTCTTATTAAACATATTTAGTCAAAATCAATAAATAAAATGAAAAAAAGCAACTAAAATCAGTATATAAACTACCTCACTGTGACCTCGCTGCCCTCAGGAGCAGCTACATCCTTGTTGTGACCCACCACTACCTGCACTTTGGCACCACTGCAGTTTAGAGACTGGACTGTCATCTACCTGACCTTTTTAATTCTATCAATAATAATGATAAGTCATTATATATTCATCCCCTGTGGAGAAGTTATCCAACAGGTCAGGTCATAGGTCAGCCACTAACAGCACCCCTGGAGCAAATGCAAATTATGTACTATTATTCATAGAGACTTCAGCATGGTGTGTCTAATTCTATTCTGTTCTGTTGTTTCTGGACGCAAACGCACACAGACAGACGGATGGGAGGAGGGATTTCTGTGAATATACGTCGTCTCTGTTCTGTTTCTTCCCTTTTTCCTCCTCTGACCAAATCTGCCTCTCATCCCCCTAATTCCTAATTACTCAGTCGTGCATTATGAGGGTCACCAGGGTATGGTTCACTCCAATGTCAGCCATCACCTACAGTCATATAGCGGCAGATTACTGGGTTTATATATAGTCTCTACATCCACTAATACGACACATGATGTAAGCCAGAGAACATACAACTGTGGATTTACGCAATTTCTGAAAAAAAAAGGGTGAAAGGCTTTGAACAGGAGCCATGTTTTACAGTACATGTGCATATCGTTCTATTAATATGTAGTTTGTGTGCCTATGCATTCATGTCTCTTTCAAGTTTGTGTGTGTGTGTGTGGTGTGTGTGTGTGTGGTGTGTGTGTGTGTGGTGTGTGTGTGTGTGCGTGTGCGTGTGCCTTTACTAAAGAGGCAGTTAATCTGACCATGTCTGCTGGCAGGACATCAGGTTGCCCCATAGTGCATTTAGGCAAACAGCCAACCTCAAATAACATTGGACAGTTCATTCTGGTTAAGCTACTGTAGCTTTGACTCCCGGAGCAGAGACCTGATGCATCTACCAGCAGTTGGAGTGCAGAGAAATACCCAGAAATGTGGGCTCCTATCAACACCGCCTCCCCCTAAATAAAAAAAACCCAGTGTTTCTCTAATGCTGAGCTGTAGGTTATGGCTGTTTCATTCTCCTGAAGAACTCCCAATAGCCTGAATTTCATACAATTTCGACAAGAACTTTCCCAGTTTGGGTTTGATAGTACAGTAGTACTTATCTCGCTCTCCAAATGGGAAAGGATCTAATCTAAATGACTGTCTGTTGGGGTTCCAAGTGCAATGCAACCCTCTCTCCTCCACCGGAACAGCTGGCTGACGGTCGCCTCAGTTCAGAGGAGAGAGGCGACGGATTGAGGTTGATTGAGGCACATATAGAAAGAGAGAGAGAGAGAAACTGAATTCCAGCAAATTAATCACCGTCTGTTCCTCTGTGTGTGTGTGTGTGTGTGTGTGTGTGTGTGTGTGTGTGTGAGAGAGAGTCAAAGACAGTCAACTAGAGGGAGAGAGAGAAAGAGAGAGAGAGAGGAGAGGAGGGGGGAGTGGAGCCTGACGCAGTGTGAGAGGCAGAAACTGAGAGGAGAGAGACAGAGAGCGAGGGAGACAGAGGCGAGGAGGCAGCACATCACATCAGGCGCCGTTTTGCATCTCAAAAATCTTGACGCGGGTGAATCGCCACACTGGCTGCTGCTGCTGCTGCTGCCGCCGCCGCCGCCGCCGCTGCTGCTGCTGTTGCTGTGACCACCGAGCCCCTTCCCGGTCACTGCTCTTCACAGAGACCGCAGAGGAGACAGGAGCGAGCTGGGAGCAAATCAGTGACAGAGAGAGACTAAAAAAACAAAAAACAAAAAAAAAACCCCAACAAAACATATCAACACAACCACATATAGGCTACACTGCCAGAGGCAACAAGCGGGACCGTCTTGCTGAGGCGAAACGCGGCGTCTTCCTCCACGCTGACATCTGGAGCAGGTAAAGTGAAAACGGGAAGTGGACATGTGTGGATTGCGCACAGAGCTTTTGGCTTCATTTCATGTGCCTGCCGTGTGATGGCTGGACTCGCATTGCGTAGGCAACTTTGAAATACGCCAACAGCTCTGGCATTCCTGCGGTTCTCAAATCAAAGACACTGAACCCATCCGTGTGTGTGTGTGTGTGTGTGTGTGTGTGTAGCCCTGTGTGATCTCGTGTGTGTGTGTGTGTGTGTAGAGTCGTGATGAATGAGGGGAATTTGCTGGTTGGCTATTCTCAAGCAGCCTTGCTTGTCTTATCTCCCATCCCTGTCTGTCCATTGATAATGCGGCCGCAGATACATACATCTACATTTACATTATCGGCTCCTGGTGAACGTGTGCGGTGCTTGAACGTACCGTGATCCTGTGTGTGCAACCTAAAGCAGAGCAGCGCCGAGCCTGTTCAGCATTTAACGCTGTGTCTGAGACGTGTCATATGTTGTCAGCATTTAAGATGGTCACTTAGTATCAATTTAGTTTTTGTCCCGGGACGGGCTGCAGTTCCACAGTTGCAGGACCGGCAGGGTTTAGCCTCATACCCATTGCGTTCCAGCGGGCTGGGTGTTCAGCACCCTGGACAGCGGCTCTTCACTCTCCGGTTTGCAGGCAGTGGGGAAGAAAAACCCAGCTCACTGAAGTCTTCCTTTTCTCTGAGATGTCTTTGAAATGGTAGTTTGATCTGTATGTTCTTGGCAGCATGTTCCTTATTTTAGATCTGAGGAGTCTGTAGAAGGTAAAACTTTAACACATCAGGCCTATAATCTACATTACTTCATAGTCTAAGCTGTCAGGAGAGAGATGTTCATGTATTCCCTCATAGATTTCAGTGGAACCATGCACAGGTTTTAGCATGTCTGTTTTTTTGTTTTTTTTTACCATGTCAGTTTCAACATGCAGAGCCATACAGTGCAGACACATTCCACCACAAGTGCTTGTGCATGCAAGAGATGGCCATATTCAGAGAGGTGACAAATACTCCAGGGATTTGCATTTTCATAAAGTTGGGGGAATAAAAGAATAATGTTCAAAAAGTAAGCAAAAGAAGCCCCTAACACTGGTTTCTACGATTCCCATAATGGAACTTAAAAGCATCCCTCATTAGACATCGCCAGGGTTATTTTTTTTCAAACTTTGGAAAGTTCCCTCCAGATCCACAGAAAACATTTTTTTTCACAGTACACCTCATGACAGGTAAACTGAACTTCATGTGAGAAATTGGTGGCGTGCCTCTTTAAAGGAACAACCTGAATAAATGAGTGGAGAGAGATAATGAATGTAGATGCTTCTATGTTGGGCAGAGGGGTCGCTAGATGGTTTAGTGAGCGTGGAAATTATGGCCTTCACAGTCACCAGACCTCACCCCAGTTGAACACCTATGGAAGATCTCCACCACCATCATCATCAAAACATCAAATGAGGGAATATCTTTTGGAAGAGTGGTGTTCATTGATTCTACGAGACTTGTAGAATCAATGCTAAGAAGCATGTGGTGGTGGCTGAGGACTTCTTTCTCACCCATCCGTATGATTATCACACTGTAAGCCAGCACAAACACCACTTTGGCATAAATGCAAAACTGTTACCCAGTTAAAATGTGGCTGTGTGGCCAAAGTGCAGGCCTGTTAAAATGGTCTTGATGCGCAGTTAAAACCGTGAGTGCATGTGTGTGGCACAAAGTCGCTCAACCAGTTCAATTTTGGCTGCTGTGTCCTGTGCCTCCTGCCTACTGCCCCACTATCTGTTGTAACGGATGTTGTTGCCACTTTGTCCCATAGGGCATGGACTACTAACAGAGTTTTTCCACTGACTGACTCCAATTGTTGGCTGAGTGCCACAGAGGGAGAGAGGGAAAGAAGAGGAGGACAGAAAGATTGATAGAAAGAGAGAGAGAGAGAGAGAGAGAGAGAGGAAAAGGGACTCACTCCTAGCACCATGAATAGACATGAGGTAGTGCCAGTAAAACAGAACAGCTTCAATGAGTCATTTTAGGGCATAATGTGTTTGAATATGAGAAATGGTTGACTGGATTTCTATCAAGGCCAGAGATCCTCAGTCACTATGAAGACTTTAGTTGTCCTGGGAATTCATTGATAACTATCTTAGAGGTCGCTCATCTTGCTTTCATCCTGCATGAGTACTGCAGTGTTTGCTGCAGCACACTTCTCCAGTCTCCAGAGTAGTAAGAGCAGGACACTTCAGATCGGGCTGGAACAAAAGAGTCCTTAAACCCGTGGTTACCAAACTGCTCCGTTTGATTCTCGGGAGCTAAAAACTCCACTCAACAAAACTAAACAACCTCTCTCCACAAGCAGCTACACAGTGAAAGCTTTTTGTGCTGCAGCAGCAGAAATGTCAGAAACGGTGGGACTCTAATGGTTACATCTGTAATAAAGCAGGTGCAGGCAACATTAAAAATCAGCTGTAATGAAAAGTGACAACTTTCCTCAACTGTAAAGAGGAACTGCCAGAATGTCTGCAAGTACAAAATGAATGAAATGTGATGGATTTAATGTCTGTGCCGTCTTGTCATTGCACCAGGTTGTCGCTCTGAACCTTCACCTTCAGCTGTAAAAAGACCTTTTCTTTTCTCTCTGTATCATTTACTGTAGACCCAGGAGTGAGCTATCCATCCATGGTACAATCTCAGTACCTAGAGGCATCACTGTGGGGCAAGTTCTCCAGGAATACTAAAGAAACACTACTGTGTAATGGGAGATCCCTCCTCACTCTCCCATCCATTTACTGCACTTTTAGCCCCTTTAGCTGCCTCTGCGAGGGAGCAACACGGAGCACGTCTCTGTTGAAATCCCAAGCTAAATTTCAGAATCAACTTTCATCAGTTGTTATTTGTCAAAGCCATCCATATTTCAACAGAATCTAGCTCCCCATATTAAGCATGTTGGTGCACAGAGAGCCGGCAGTATGACTTGTCATAATGTTGATCTTTGTTGAGAGGGAAATACCCCATTGTGTGGAAGCAAATCTGCATGCATAGTTAACATGACACCTCCCTGCTGACTGGGTCTGAATGTGATGGTATTTTTTACTCTGCCATTGTTGAGAAATTGTCTACTGTTACATTTATTCATTGCTGCTGAAATACAATTAGAATACAAATAAATTGTAAACAAATCTCAGATTAGGCTACATGTCACAAGAAAAGTAGCCCAACATATACACACGATAATCTGGTGTGGCATTTTTATACACAAACACACCCACATGCTGCTAACATGACACTGTATTATTGCACTAACATACATTGCAGCACATATGCACATATGATCCCAGCATCTGTATAAGAGGTTAAGAGGGATGTGGAAAGACATGCAAACAGACAAGTGCATGCACAAATGCACAAACGTGTGGATGCGTGCACACACACACACACATGCACGCTGCAGACATGCACTTCCCAGCGCGGGATGCACACGCTCAGGCTAGCACATGGATTAATAATGTACCATACTCCCTGTAGGAGGCTAGTTAGCATTTCAGGAAGATTGCACTAGCACTGGGGAACTGTAATTAGGAAGTTATTGTTACAAGTTGCAACTCACACAAACACACACACGTGCAGGCACACAGTATGCAAACAGTGAAGCAAGTGGGATGGTGGGGGTGTGGTTTACTATCTGTTACTCAAAATCAGTGTTTTATCAGTCTGTGTGTTATACACTTTGCCTTTGCTTGAATTCTGTTCTCTATATGCGAATGGCTGTACACAGATTTAAAGGGTCAGTTCACCTAAATTTGTAAAAACATTTTCTCAGTGCAGATAGTTTTGGTATGATTTGCTGGTGTTTTGAGATATCTGATATCTAATTAATTAATTGATTTTTATTAATTAAACACAGGTAACATCAAGTACGCCACAAGTCAGAATTACATAGTAAATCGTGAGGGAACATTTCTAATACAATGAGATTAAAAAAAAGCAACAACTTTGTCCTAGAAACAACCTAAACAGCACCTTAAAACAACCCAGGAGCTGTCTGAAATACCCCACAAACAGCAGCTGCCAGAAAAGACAGCACACAGTTCCTGCTGTACAATACAACGTGGGTGAATGGAATATAGTTTTTGGTGTGCACAGCATTGAAAAATCACATTTAAAAATTCAACAGTAACATCTCTTTTCACAGTCTGCCTGTCAGAAGAAACTAGTTCCACTGAGGATTGTTCAAAGAAGTTCCATTCATCATATTACAATGGTGGCAGAAATCCTAAACCTGGCTAAATAATAAAACCCAAACTGTCCGCAAAAATACCATGAGAGGTAAGTGTGAAAATATATTTTCTTTTATATTTGGGTGAACTAACCCTTTAAGATGGTCCATAAATATGGGTAATTTGTGGTCGCAGATGTATTCTCTCATAACCCTGAATTTTACCTAATTCTCTGTGTTGACATGGTGCCTAAACTTTCTAGGCGCCAGGCTCATGAAATTTTGATCGTCCTCTTTTCGCCGGGGAATCCTAAAAACTAGAAACATTTCGGGTCTCGAGCTGTAGTTTAAGAATTTCTGAGAGCTGGTGTCATTAACCAGAGCGTTACATTTTGAAACGATAAGACATCCTAACGGTGACCTCATACCTCATGCTCACAGTGTGAATGATGAATGAGCTGCTTAATGTATGCTGACGCATGTCTTGCTGATGCCAGCATGCCAGAACTAGAGCTAATCCCAGCCTAAACTCTCCAGCAAAGGTCTCACACCTTCTCCTTTTCTCTTTTTATCCCCTCCCCAAACACCTATTCCCCTCCTCTCTCTGTTTCCTCTCATCTCTTGCCATCTATGCTTCCATCTTTCTAAACTGCCACAATGCACACACCCTATTCATGCAGCCCTGTATGTGTGTGTATTGAGTCAGCTAGTTTGTATGCTGGCTGCTGCTATACCAGCCTCTCTCTGGAAATCAAGGAGAGATCGTGGTGTGTATGCTGAGAGAGCGAGACGGAGAGGAAGAAAGAGCAAGGGGAAGAGGGAAGGCAAAGAGGGCGAGAGGTGGTAGAGACAGAAAGAGAGATGGAGAGAGGGATAGGGATGCCACAGGGTGAAATGAAAAGGCAGAGGGGGAAAAAAACAACAAAGAGTGGGGAAAAATGGAGAAAGCGTTCAATAGATGTTTTCTTCCCAGCCTGCTCTACTCTATTCTGTTTCATTACCCCTGCCCTCTGTTCTGCAGACAGCACTGTCTCTGTGGCAGAGGTAGTTTGGAGACAATGTGGCCTGGCAAAGACTTGAAAAACCCTCTCATGTTCTGTTCTGAGGTGCTCTTCAGGGCTAAGAGGAGAAATCTCTTTGGCTGTCCCATTAACTACTAGAGACTGGACTATTGAAATGGTATTACCTCCCCTGACTGAGCAGCACATCGGCTCTCCCTCCATTTCCCAACAAAGACATGTCTTTCAGAACCCCAGGGAGATTGTTTTTTGATTGGTCTCTCCTCTGTCATCTTTCAGGCATCTCTCTGTTTTCTCTCCTCTTTGGTGACAAATTTCTCTAGGGTTTGGGCGTCATTTGTATCCCCTTCCCTGTTGCTTGAAATATACTGAGAGCAGCTCCGACAGAGACGATGATAGAGGAGAGGGGGCAAAGATGATTCTCTCTTTTAGCTAACAGATAACTTTCATATATGAGGGGCCGTTTGAATCCTAAAATGGTTTTACTCCCTGCCTGAAAAACCATTAGTGGGTCCATTTAATACCTAGAAGCTCCTTCTACAACCACCTGACAATCTATGGCTCTGTGCAGAGATAAGATGTGAAGGAAACACTCACTCAACAACCATGAGAGTCTAGAAATATTTGCAGCAAAGATTCAGAGACCTTACCTCTTATTTCCTGCAAATTTTGTGACTTTTTATATATAAGAACTGTGGCATATGCTTTTTCGGCTCAAGAGATCAAATTTTTAATGTAACATGATTTGCTGGCCATTCGGAAAAGGGACTAAACTCCTCGCTCCGGCACTGATTGTTTACTTGTAGTTTAAAAACTGTTGTTTTGGTACGGCAGTTGGATTTCTCTGCATGTAGAAATGATGTGCATGGAGCTGTTAAGTAAAACGTTTGTGTTCAAAGAGTTTGAAAGGTTGTGTGTGTGTGTGTGTGTGTGGGGGGGGGGGTACTGTAATGTATGCTACAAACGTCCTTATTTCAAGAATTACTAAGAATGTTGATAAGAATCTTCCCCCGTTTTTACTGTAAACTGCATACCTGCTCTGCGAGAATGTGTGGCAACATAAACTAAGGCAGACAAACAGTTAATAACGGTCAATTTATAGGAAAGCGCAATAATAAGGATAGCATTTAAAGCTGAGATCTCTGAGTAGGGTTGGCAAGTAAGCTCTTTATGTCTTTCTTTTGGTGTTATGGTGGAGGATCAAAAGGAATCACAGTAGGACTGAAGAAACTACTTATGTGCATTTGTGATACATGCGTGAACTGGGCATCTACAAAGGGAAAAATCATATTTTTTGTGGTTTCAGTCTGTCAAGTCACGTCACATCAAGTTTGTTTGTGTAGCCCAATATCCTATTCAGTGTCTCAATGGGCTTTACAGGCCGACAACATCAACGGCTTTGAGCCCAGGCTTTCTTAGAAGACAAGAAAAAACTCCCCCCAAAAATGTTACCACATAAAAAATGGAACAAACTTTGATTTAAAGAGATTCTACCTCGGCTGCTACAGTATTTCTGTTGATTATTTTGCCCTAAATCTTTTCTTAAAACATTTTGAACTAGAAATATGTTGACGCCAAATGTAACGAAATTCCCTCTAGGCGTCCCTGATATAATGTATTCACAAAAACTCGAGGTTGCCATCATCTTTAAATGAGATATTGCATTCCGAGGGCTAAAACTGTGATTTGTGAGGTCACTGAGACCTTGACCTTTGACCTTTGCCCACCAAAATCCAATCAGTTGATCTTTGAGACCAAGTGAATGTTTGTGCCAAATCTGAAGACGCAGGCTTGAGATATCAGATTCAAGAGACCAAAATGGTCAAATAATAATAATAATAATGACCAAGTGAAAATTTTCTTTGAAAATTTATTAAAAATCAAAAGCTGAAATGTCTCATTTACAAAAGTATTTATACCCTTTGCTGTGGAACTCCAAGCTGTGGTCAGGTGCTTCCTGTTTGCTTTAATTATCCTGAGATGCATCAAGAACTCTACCTGTGGCAAATTGAATTGATTGGACATAGTTTAGAAACGCACACATGTGTATATAAGATAACACACAATTCACACTACAGGTGGTCAGGACAAAAACCAAACCATGAAGTCCCAGGAACTTTCTTTAGAGCTCAGTGTTAAAATGGTGGTGAGACATAGATCAGGACAAGGATATAAAACTATTTCTAAAGCTTTGGGTGTTCCCAGGAGCACAGTGGCCTCAATAACTCAGAAGTGGAAGAAGTTTGGAATGACCTGGACTCTTCCAGTCTGACCAAACTGAGTAACCAGGCAGGAATGGTCTTGGCCAGGGAGTTGACCACTGGTGTTTGCCCTATGTTGATGCACGGTGGTAGCAGCATCATGCTATGGGGGTGCTTCTCAGCGGCAGGGACAGGGAGAGGGGTCAGAACCGAGGGAAGGACGAATGCAGCCAAATGCAGAGAGGTCCTTGAAAAAACACCTCCAAGGGAGTGCACACGACCTGAGACTGGGGTGACGGTTCACCTTTCAGCACGACAATGACCTGAAGCATATCGCTAAGATAATGCTGGAGTGGTTTCAGGACAAAGTCTCTGTCTGTCCTTGAGTGGCCCAGCCAAAGGCCACACTTAAACCCTGTAGATCGTCTGTGGAGAGACCTGAGGATGGCAGTTCACAGACGTTTCCCATCCAGTCTGACGAAGCTCGAGAGGATCTGTCAGGAAGAATGGGATAAACTGCCCAAACCCAGGTTGCAAACATGAACAAACTTATACAAGAACACTCATTACTAATTGCTGCCAAAAGGTTTCCACAAAGTACCGTTTTAAGGGTTCTGAATACGTTGTAAACGGGTGTGAATCAAAAATCAAAAATGGCACCTGCAGTCTATAAACTTAATAGTGTAAGCTGATGCTAATATTTAATGGTAGAGGTGACATTAACCGGTTGTCACTGAGCCTGTTTTTTCAGGTCCTCTGACCAAACACTGAAGTTTTTTCCACTCCACTGATGTTCTGTTCTGTGCAGTTTGTGTGTCAGCCCCCCCCCCCCCCCCCCCCCCCCCCCCCCCCCCCACACACACACACACACACAGTTTTTTGTTCAATTTAGCACTCCAGTTATTCACAAGCTTTGTGAAATCAGCCAATTGGCAATCGCAACAGGAGCTAAACCATACAAACCTTTTGTCAATTAGCGCTCAGTAACACCAGGGGAAAATACCAGTGCTTGGCAGCCAAGTGTGTATGTGTGTATTTTGGGTGGGGAGTGTGCGTATGTGTGTATTTGTCTGTGAATATGTGTGTTTTTTGTAAATTATTTAGTGAGTATGAGTGGGTGGGCTTCTTCTCTCTATGTGTTTGAGGGAGATCAGAGGTCAAGTGTGTACATAAGTTTATGTCAGTGTGGGTCTATAATCTGTGTGTTTTTGTGTGTGTGTGTGTGTGTGTGTGTATGTGTGTGTGTGAGTGCGTGCGTGCGTCTGTGTCTCTAATTTCCCAGAGTGCCGTGCATTTTATCCACTTTTTGTGGCCAAGTTACAGAGATACTTGTGTGTGTGTGTGCGTGTGTGTGTGTGTTTGTGTGTGTGTGTGTGTGTGTGTGTGTGTGTGTGTGTGTGTGTGTGTGCATGCGTGAGAGAGAGAGAAAGAGGGATACAGAGTGTGTGCATACAGTATGAGCTTGTATCTTAGAGCAGAACCAAAAAAAAGAAAATGAAACATGAAGGAAACAGTGCAGATCAGTGACAGCTGTTGGCAGTATGTACTCTAGGTGTTGTGAGTGTGACACGCTGTATTTTTCTCTGTGTGTGTGTGTGTGTGTTGAGGCATGTGTTGGGTGTTAAATGTGTGAGTGAAAGCAATATTAGGTGTATATGATTTAATAATGGCTGCCTGTAGTCAGCCTATCATTTTCTCCCTTTGTCACTGTCACTTTTCCGTCTCTCAGGCATTGTGTTGTGATGTGACATGTTGTCTTCAAGTATTTTCAGATTGGTTTTGTTTGGGGACTTTTACAAAAAAAAAAAAACCCTCAAGAATTAACGCCTTAATATCATCTTATCGGAGGAGATAAAAACATGCTGTTCACACTTTTGAGTGTTAGAACAGCAGCTATCCAGTCTAGAGCTGCCACCATCAATTTCCTCATCAATGAATCTGTCAGTTATTTTTTCAATTGATTAATTAGTAGTTTGGTTTATAAAATGTCAGAACTTAGTTAAAAAAAAATCTCCAAAAGACAAGTGACATCTTCACTTTGGTCTAGCCAACAGTCGGATGACCAAATCTACTGAATTTACAGTTATGTAAAACAGAGAAAAACAGCAGATTCTCACATTGGAAAAGCTGGAACCACAGAATGATTGAACTTTTTATGTTTGAAAATGAACTTAAATGATGAATTAAAATAGGAATGGTTTGTGATAAACGTCCGGTTGACCCATGAGTTGATTCAGATGTAAAGCTGCTTTTAAAATCTCTGCTTTAAAAAAGAGCAAACCTCACAGCAGGAATATAACGGTTCTCTGTGAACAAAATGGCCATAAACAGTTTGACATATGGCTCCTCACTTTCTCACTGAGAGTTAGATGAGAAAATTGACACCACTCTCATGACTGTGCAGTGACTATGAAGCTACAGCCAGCCTGTTAGCTGAACCTTATAGACTAGAAACATAGGGAAACAGATAGCCCAGCTGTTTGCTAAATGTTATATCCTTGTTGTTGTACAGATACCAAAGGTTTACAGAGAGTTATGTGTCGGCCTATTTCTTGGCTGAGTGCAGTAAGTGACAACAGTTCTCCAGGAAGTTAAAAAGTTTTGTTACTTCTAGACAGAGCCAGCGAGCTGTTTGCAGTATGTTGAGCTAAGAAAACTAACCGCTAGTAGAGGCTAGACATTGGAGTGGTACTGATCTGAACTCTTGGCAGCAAAGCTAATTAATGTATGTCACAAAATGTTGAACCTTTCCTTTAAATATGCAAAATAAATACCTTTTCAATCTGAAAAAAAAAAACGAACTAAAAGTTAGAAATGTAAAATGAATGCATCACTTGATAATTAAACTTACAGCTAAAGTATGTGTTCAGTGCAGCAGCACACTGAGAGCTGAAACCCTCTGCGGGTTCAAAATGAAAAGAACTCAGACAAAGGCAAAGAGTTTTTCTTACGCATCACAATAGCTCAATGTTAGATATAGTCGAATCCTTATTTCTCTATCCTTCTCCTTAGATCTCCCACAGACATGCATTACCATGACAACCCTGAGAATCCTGGATAACGACAAACAAGCGGCGCTGTCAACCGCTCAGGACTGTTGCAGTAATTCAGAGCTACAGCAGGCATTGCTCTGCTGTGTGGTACAGACAAACTTAACCGAGGCCCACATTTTTTTAGACAAGATTACAATTTAGTTTGACTTGTTCCTTTTTTTTTTAAAATGATATTTTGTGAGCAGCAAGCTACAAAAGCATGTGATACCTGTATCGTATTCTATTGAATAGTACAATACATCGCCATTTTGCCATTTTCAGTAAATTCTTTTTTTCTCTGCATCTTTTCTGGGAGTACACAGTCCAAATTATAAGGTGCCAAGATTTTACTAGTCTTCTCTGCAGCGTCAAGCTTATAAATTAATTAATTTATCAGTAATAGATGGAAAGAGCAGCTGACAAAATAACACAGTGGGGCTTTCTCAGCTCCGGTTCACAATTCCAATTTTTCAAAATGTAGATTTGAACATCTACAATTACCACAACTGCTGTGCTAGATGCAAGATGAAGGTAGGCAAGGCAAAGTTATTTACATACAGCACATTTAACTGCAAGTAAGCCCAGAGTGCTTTAAATAACAAGTGATAACACGTGACATTTAACAAAAGAATATCATTGGCTAAATAAATGCAAAAAAACCCAATAAACATCTCTACCACCTAAAGATGGTAAAGAACCCGAATGGACATAAACTCACATGCAGCAACAAGTCCCATGTTAACAAAAGAGTATAAGAAAGGATGTAGGGGTGCTTCCTTTGCCTATACTATATACTGTACATAATCCCAAACTAGTGCACGCATTAACTTGTTGCTAGGCGACACTAGTGAATAGCGCACTGCCATTTACACAGTAGGATTGTTTGAACCAGATCAGCTGAACAACAACAGGTAGCTGGATGGATATTTGGTGACAGTTGAGAATGACCTGTTCCTACATGAAGACAAAGGAGTTTAGGAAATGCAATGTCTGACTTTGAATTTGAACAGTGATTTTAATTAATGTAATTCAGGCTTAAAATGCCACATTGTCATTAGATTTGGACCTGAGAATCTGTTCTGAAGACATGAGTGTGGAGTTAACATCTCCATGTTGGTCAACCACTGCCTGACCTGTCGTCCTGCCTTCATGTCTCCTGTGTTGACGCTGCCTTTCTCATAAATATTTCTTACATAAAAAAGAAGGAGACCAGGTGTATTTCACATGCTGTACAGATTGTTTTATTTCTAAAAGCCCTCAAATGTACGAATTCAGAAGAGCAAAGACTAGCTTTAGAGAGCAAAAATAAATACTTTTGATTTTATCTCCACCGTGCACACGAAAATATTGAGATGCAATTTTAGCTGAGCTTCCCGATAAAATCAGAGGAGCATATTATGGAGCATGAAGCACTCACACACACACACACACGCACTCGCACACACAGACACACACACGCACCAGCATGATGATGTCAGGACCAAAGTCACATCATCTTGGAGAGAAAACAGGCCAAAATCTCATCACAGCATCCTGAAATGAGATTACCACCCCAGCCTTGCTTTTATATAGAAGTCAATATATCATTCATCCCTCTCTGCCTCCTTCCCCTACAAATTGTATTAAATCCCAGATATGTCCCTTAGAATCAGGACCGGATTGCTGGGTGGGGTGGTCGGGCGAGAGACGGTGAGAGAAAGAGGAGAGAGAGAGCGAGAGAGAGAGAGAGAGAGAGAGACGTGAGTGTTGGGGACTTCACAGAGTGCAGAGCTTCTTTGTGCGTCACTCAGAGCAAGCACAGTCAAGGACACATTGAGACGTGTAAACTGAAAATATCACACGCAGGAGTTTGTATCTGTTGTGTGTCAGTGTCTGTATGCATGTCACACAAAGCTGGGTGCACCATTGTGATGTCTCTATACCACACACGCACACACACACACACGCACACACACACACGCAGTGCTGATACTCTGAACAAAACTGCTGCTCTCAAATCTCTGTTCTCACATTGACTGCTAATACACCAACTGGCCAAAAGTATCAGGACACGGTTGTCCATGTGCTCACATAAAGGTAGATAGAAGGCTCCTATCTATCTATCTATCTATCTATCTATCTATCTATCTATCTATCTATCTATCTATCTATCTATCTATCTATCTATCTATCTATCTATCTATCTATCACATACATAGTCACATGTTTCACAAAGGTCAAAGGCTATAATTAAAGAGTTCAACTTTTGGCCACCAACATCGTTAGACATTGATGTTTGGTCGAACTTATAGTACGTGACGTCAGGTGACCAAAATTCAACGTCAGGGCAACATCTGATGCCAACATCAACTCGACGAAGAATTCTGAATTTGAGTTGTGCTGTAGAGTAACCAAAAAACATTTAAGATACAGACACTCTAGTCGTCTGCTAAATGTCTGCTAAACGACACATCAATTAGCCAACGTCGGGTTTTGATGTCGACCTGATTTTCATTTCCAACCAAAATTTAACGTCTGTCAGACATCAGAGTCATTAGACTCCAACATCTTTCTGACGTTACATTGATGTGCGGTGCTTGCTGGGTTCACACCAAATTTGAATATTTCTCCATGTTTTCCGACTGAATTCAAACATGAAAGTAAAAAGTGCCTTTGAGATAACATGTGAGGGCTCTGCCAGCTGAGTGGCTTTTTGCTGTTGTCACACCTGTAAGATGCACCCTCTGTCATAACCATAATAGATTAAATCATTATTTAGAGGCAGGTCAGTTGTGAAACTCTAAATATTCTTAACTAGGATATGAAATATACTGTACTAGATACTTCCCAGTTTTCATTGTTTGAGCTAGGACTGCCACTAAATACGTTTTTCAATAATGATTAGTTTTATTAATTAATCCATTCGTCACATAGTGAAAAAGGCCCAATGTGATGTCTTATCTCATCCAATTGTCGAAATTGTTACAGATTAATTTGTTGTTGATTGACTAATAAAAAGAGACATCCTAATGCTACTGTATACAATGATATTTTACACAATAATAGTTTTGGGAATAAGGTCCTTTCTTTTTTTCAAGGAAACAGTTTTCCTAGTTTGTTGTGGAAAAGTCTCAAACAACACTGTCATGCCCATATGTACGATGAAACAGCTGTTTGTCACCGTCACCATTCCTTCTGTCCATACTAGCTAAGATTCTTGATATGAGCTGTCATGAGGCTTTAGCAGTCTTGAGTTAGAAAAAGTTTTTGTTATAATTCCTTCACCATGGCTCGGCGAGGAAACAGACTGTTGAAGCCTTTTATTTGCACAGGAACAGGACTCTCGGGATTTTGCCCACATCTCTTATGTTAGAATTGCATTACGAAGGATTTCTTTTTGGCCAGTATGAACAGGAGGAACATGCAACGAGAGATGCTTAAGATAGCCTTGGAAAAAAAAAAAGCAAACCTAATCCTGTGCCAACTGTGTGCCAGGCGTTATCACTCCACATCAGTGGTCGACCTCACTAAAGCTCTTGTGGGTGAATGGGAGCAAATCCCTGCAGCCAGGTACCAAGATCTTGTGGAAAGCCCTCTCCAGGGGGCAGGAAAGAAAAAGGCTTGTGTGTCCATGTACTTTTGACCATCTGGTATATTTTATATGATTAGTCTCTTGAGATTGGGCTCATTTTCCTTGCCAAAATAGCACACCACAGTTTACGGACAATAAAACCATCACAACAAGAAATACAGTAGAGAGCAGAAAAGACAAAGCACCACACCATGGAGACATGGAGCTCACTGTTTCCAGCCACAGAGAACATAACCCCACAGGAAGAAGCTGAAAAAGTCTACTGTCCTTACACTGTACCTCATCACACAGCAGTGTGACTCACCCACCCCTCTCTTCCCCCTCTACTCTACAGTTGCCAACTCAGCTATTTAGCTCACGTCTGCCCTCTCTGACCATGCATGGCCTCACCCCTCCTTTCTCTTCCTCTTATTCTCCTCTGTTCTCCTCCTCTTCTCTTTCTCTCTACTGGCTTCTGCTGTTCCATAACTCCTTACAAAACCACTCACGCACGGCAACACATACATGCCAGCACTGCACACACATGCATTTAAGGCACTTTATATACTTAAGACGCAAATACAACATAAAAGAGTGTCCTGATCAGCAAAAGGTCCCGAAGCCAATCACAGTAATGAGATCCTTTGGGAGGCTTAGGTACATGTAGATGTGTTTGCTTGCATATGATTGTGCTTTACTATCGGTATGTGTGGTTGTTTGTGTGTGCTCATGTGTCCTGTGTCCTGTGTGTGTGTGTGTGTGTGTGTGTGTGTGTGAATAGAGCTCTCTATGATGGCTGAACAGTTGAGTACTGTCCGTCTGTCCACGTTTTCTACAATTAGAACTGAGTGACTGTCGGAATATTTGGCTCCTCTTCCTCCATCCTCAAAGCCCTTTGATGTGTGCAGCCAGCAGCTGTGTATCAATGGGCTCGGAGCCAATCAGAAGTCAACTAGGGCTCCTTCTACTTTGGCCCAGTACCGCAAAACACTGGACTCTTTGATTTGAGTGACATGATCCTTTTTCTGTTCAGAGGATGATAAAATGGAACAGAAAGTGAGACCTACTGTGGATTCAGGAGTTTTTGATGAGTCTGTGTATGCAGTGCCCACATGTAGCCTCTATTTATAGTGATGTGGCAGCAGGAGCCTTCCTGTATATGCATATACAGTAGAGCTACAGTACATATGCATATTATTGCACAAAGTTTAATTAGTGTCTGGGACTTTCTCTGTACTAGTCAGACTAAATAAGCCACAGTGGTGTTGCAATAGCCTGGCAAGGCTACGAAATCCACAAGAATCAATTTAGCCCTGCTAAACATTGTACGTGCTGGACAAATGAGTGAACTATGGGTGATGTTTAGATGATAACGTGACTCACTCTCTCAAAAGTCACACAAATTAGACTAGGTCAAAACCCAGTATATGTCTGGACCGCCTATGGACAAATCCTGATTTTATAACTGCGACGTCGTCCGACACAAGCATCAAACACAAAAATGAAAGACAAAGACTGAGCTGTGATTTCAGCTATAATTACTTATGAAATGATCACTCAGAGAGCAAGTTAGAAGAGACAGACTATCTTTCTTATTTTCCCTCCCTCAGAGCGCACAGCCTCCGTCTGGGATCCACAATAGTGTAGCCTTTATTTTCTAACGCCCCCTGTCTGATATGTAGAATTGGTCAGAGCGGTATTTAAGTGTGAAGCCTCATTTTCAGTTGCTTCCGTTTGACATGTTAAAGTTACTGCAGTACGTGTTAACACAAACTCAACACTTCCTGTAATCATTTCAAATTAAAAGCTCTCTAGCATTTCAGTGGACAGTGACCGTTTTTATTGATGTGCTCAGCAATCGTCTCATTTCTGGTTGCTGGCGTTTCTGTTGCTGTCGTGGTCCAGCCAAAAACTGTTTAAGGTAAAAGTGCATTTAGCTAAATTGATTATTTGACCCTGTGGTCTATTTCTTTCCTCATTTTTAATTGACGGGTTGCATGTCAGATGATAGCTCTTTTGTGGAAGATTTCAGCTGGACTGGTGGCTGTTGACTATTGACTATTTTCCATGGACTACTTCCTTCCTTCTTGTTAAAATTATTGTCCAAGCAGTATGAGAAAAGGTGAGCATGAAAGTGATCAGATTTAAGCTGCATTCAAAAGAGTATTTATACAATATTGTGTGTAGAGAGTTATCTAGAATAGCCTGCTAATCCCACTGTGAGGTAGGGAACTGTCAATCATTTACTTAATAGCTTGTTTAAAATTATGGAATAATTATGTCTCAAATTATGGGCCTGTTAAACCCAACCAAGTAAATTGCTTCACTGGTACTGCCAGCCAGTGTAGCAATAGCTCATAGTAAAAACAATAAAATGTTCTTTATCATAATAAATGGATGTGAATGGAGTAAAACCCATGTGCTTTGTATTCGCATAACAACCTATTTTCTAATGCCAAGTTTAAATCTCACAGAAATGGTTACTATTTGGTTGGACATGTTTTCTGCTTGGCTCAAAGACTTGATGCTCCCAAAACCTGGAATCACACAATAATATGTGAGTGTACTGTTAAACCTGGGGCACTGTGGTGATAATGATGTTAACAGGGTCCAATAAGCTACTGAAGCATTCACATTTTCTCCAAGGGACTTAAAAAAAAGCTAAAAACCTGAAATGTATTCAGCTATTTTACCTTACTGATGTAGATACATACACAATGGACAATCTTATAGAGAAAAAGGCATTCAGAGTTTATGTACACAAAACTTTTTCAACTTTAACTTTTTTAACTTTTTTAAAATAAGCTTGTTGGTCTATTGGATCATTAACATGACAGTAACATGGAAGATGATTCTTTACTTGAGTAAAAGCAGAAATACAACAATGTCAAAATATAGCTGCAAACAGGAATGTGGCAGCCCAGCAAGCCAGAGCTGCAATGGCGACAGGATGTCATTATGTCAAGGGCATGGTTGTAAACACTCACAACAAGTTTCATGTCAGTTGATTAAAGATTGGCTGAGATATGGCTTGATTTCTTGTTTGGCACCTTTGCGGCCAATTTGGATTGGCTCTGACAGGTGAACGCTTTTGCAAATCAAAAATCCAACAAATAAAATTTTGATTTTAAGACAAACGGTCCAACAGTTATAAGGCAAAATGCAAATTTTCTTATTGCAGTGCCCATGAGAGGTTAAAGGACACCAGATTCCTTGAGCTACCTCTTGATGGGGTCCTGAGTCCATGTATGAAGTTTAGCTTTCATACATAAAGGCAATGCTGATATGACCTCACTTCCTGTTTGGCAGCTTTGCTACAATTTTTGGTTGCAACGTTTGGCTTTGACGGGCGAATGCTTTGGAAAATCAAAAATCCATGTGATAACTTTTATAAAGCTTGGTCTGAAGATTATCTGTACAGAATTGATGCATTAATTGCAAAGTAATCAGTGACTAAAGCTGTCAGATGAAGTGTCGTGAAGTAAAATGTACAATGCTGCTCTTGGAAATGTACTGATGTGTAAAGTAGCGTAAAAGAGAAATACCCAAGTATAGCACAGGCACCTCACACCAGTGCCTAAATACACTACTACTAAATATACAGAGTTAATATTCCACCACTGTCCGAGGCTCTGAGTGAATCTGACGGAAACAAATCTGTGACTGTTACTGCTCATCTTTTCCACATCAGCTTGTATGTGCATTACTTTGAAAAGGTCAGACATTTCCTATAAACTGACCTGTTTTCTCAACCTGTTAAGCTCACACTCCATCAGTCTTCTCATGTCTCCCCCGTGTGACTGGCAGACATGTCTCCCGAATGGATCCTCCTAGGCCATCTGCCGCTTGTCACCAGTTGATCACTGTGCTTGTCTTCCTGCTTTGTCTGTCACCTGGTTTGCTACAGAAATGGCGTGACTTGACCGGGAGAATCTAGTCTGCCGAAGTGTCCTTGAGCAAGGTGCTGATTTCCTACCAGCTCTAAATGAGGCTACTGCTCTGCAGCTGGAGGGCAACTGAAAAGAGAAACTCCCCAGAGGGATAAACAGAGTATCACATTATTGCTAATTATTATCAGTGGCCCTGATGTGCCGATGATGAACACCTGATTTAATTATCATTGAAGAGTCTTTTTCTTATCAGTCTTATCGCAGCGACGAGGTGCTAAAAGAGCCGCGAGATTAGGAAGTAAATTCTGGAAGTGCTATTTCCCTGTTTAACCGTCTGGTCTCTCAACCTGAAATGATCGTCTTTAAAGGGATCTTGTTACATATTGCATGATGGCCCAATAACTACAAAATCCTAAATGCACACATTGAATAAATGCCAAGGCATGACTTCCAATCTTTGTCTGTATGTGTCCATAATTAGTCGAGATACTCTGAAAGAGGGGACATAGGTCGAGCTGAGAAAGACTGGCATTGCCATAGGAACCAGCTGCACCCACGCATTCATGGAGGGAAGGCAGGGAGAGTCACAGAGAGACGAGGAGAACAAGAGAGAGTGGAAAAAGAGAAAGAGAGAGGGAGAGATGTGATGTCTTTGAAGTGACTAGCAGCCCCAGGTCTCTAATCTCTTCCTTCTAAATATTTTTCTGCTTATGCGATGAGATTTACCCTCTTTTTAAAATTCCCCCATTTACATGTTCTTTGCATCCATGACAGATGTCCTTGGGCAGAGTGAATGTGGAGACAGGAGTTGAGTCAGAGATATAGAACAGCAAGTGTGGTTTGAAACAAAAAAAAAAATGGTGTCAGTCAGTCCACCTCTGTGTGCAGCTATGTGGAGGAGTGGGGGGAGTGATAATACCAGCAGGGTGCCCTGAGCTGAAGGAAGCCTTCAGGGAGCCAGAAATGCAGTGTAGGATTTTATATGCATTGGACATGTGGTGGCCCATGTGTCACATCTTATCAGGCTGCCCAGAGTATCTTAGCAGCCGCCCCGAGTCTACCGTGTGATAGCTCTGTCTGTCACATTCTGTAGCTGTACTGAAATACTGCGCTGTCATTTTGTTTAGCTGAACATTGATCTCTCTCATCTCGCTCACAGCAAACCCATCAAAAATTCCTTTTTATCAAATCCAAGCTTCCATCAATTACTAACTAGGCCTGGGTGCAAAGCTTTCTGTTAGCTTTATCGTCTTGTTTCCGTACAGTGGAGACAACAGTCATGTTTTAGTGTAGAGTGTTTGTAAATCCAGGAGGCAATGTTTCATTCTGTTAGCTGGGCAAGTTGCTGTAAAACGAGACTACAGATGATTTTGGAGAGAGAAAGACTGTTAGCACTACTGCGCAATACGTGGCACGAGGAATAGTGTCTATTGAACCTCAGCTCTTTTTTAGCACCAACCAAAATATTGAAAAAGTCAAGAACTGAAAGATGAAAGAAATGTGATGCAGACATTTGATGTCATCTAATCTTTCTCATCTTATTTCTTTAATCTCATATCATTTATTAACAACCTCCTTTTAAATCTTACTGCATGTTATTTCTTTACTCATTCATCTATCTAACCTAATTTCTTAAGTCTCATTTCTCTGGTATCTCTTTGTGTATCACAGCTCTTTCCCATGAGACCTCTTTAAATCTCGTCTCTCTCTATCGCATCTCATTTCTTGTATCTTATGTCTCTAGCTCATCTCATTTCTTTGTACTATAATTTCTCTATCTCATATCCATCCATCCCTCCATTTTCTGCTGCTTACCTGCGGTCAGGTCATGGTGGTAGTAGGTTGTCCGGACATCCCTCTCCCGCTTTCCAGTTCTTCCTGGCTCCTTTTCGACGTGAACGAGCCAGCTCCTTACCCGATCTGTAAGGGTGAGTCCAGCCCCCCGACAAGGGAAACTCATTTCGGCCACTTGTATTTGTGATCTCTTTCTTTCGGTCACTACTCAGAGCTCATGACCGTAGATTGAGCGTTGAGATGTAGATTGACTGGTAAATCGAAAGCGTTGTCTTCTGGCTCAGCTCCCTCTTCACCGAGGCAGTCCAGTACGATGCCTGCATTACTGCTGATGCACCAATTTATCCGTAATCTTGAGCTCCATTTTACCCTCACGCATGAACCCTGTGATACTTCGATTTAATAGTGAGTTGCCCTGGCAGAGAAACCATGGCCTCAGATTTGGAGGTGCACTCAACCATCCCAGTGCATGCTGGAGGTCACACGCTGATGAAAGCAACAAAACCACATCGTCTGCAAAAAGCAGCAAGGCAATTCTGAGGTTCATTTCAGTATCTCATGCTATGTCTATATCTTATCTCTTTCATCTCATCTTGTTTATATCGATCTCATTTCACTCATCTCATTTCTTTTATATCACCATTTTCAAATCTCATTTCTCTATCTCATGTCATTCCTTGTATCTCCTTTCTCTGTCTCATCTCATTTCTTCTATCCCAGTTCTTTATCTCATTTCTCTAATTTTCATCCCTGTAATTTAGTTTCTCTCGTCTCTGTCAAAACATGTCTCAAACATAACAAAATGCCATTACCTCCATTTCTCAATCTCATCTCATTTCTCCTTTCCATTTCATCTCATTCATCTTTTTCATCTAATTTTTCACATAATTTCTCTTATCCAATTTATTTCATGCCATCTCTCTCTCTCTCTCTCTGTCTCTCTCTCTCTCTCTCTGTCTCTCCCATCTCATATTCTAATTTGTCCTTTTTATCTCATTACCACAAATCACTTTTATCTAACAGACTCAGAAATACATGGTGGATGCGCTAAAAGCTAGGGCTGTTTCTCTACTCAACTAACACTTTTGAGATATAACATTTTCATGTGGCACTGGGATAGTCCGTGGGACTGTAGAAAAGAAAGTCCTGAATGATAAGGAAGATAAGAGAGGTCAGTGGGAATGATAAAGAGGAAGCTCGATGCCCGTGCTGACACGGCCATCTGTCAAACGCACGTATCACCCGGCTCGCCTGCAGCCACCTCACTCATTGTCATCGCTACGGCCTGATGGATGGACTTGTGCGGAGTGTGTATGTGTCAAGACTGAGTCAACACCAGAGTGACAGTGTGATATGCAGGGTGAGACAAGGGACAGAGTGCTTTCAGGGGGGTTTGTCATTAGATAATTGTGCGCATGTTGTTGGCCCAACTCAACACACATATGCTTCAGGGCAGTGTTGGCTATCATTCCCCCACTTCTTTGTTCTCACTCTCCCTGTCCCTCATGCTGTACATAGCCTTAGCCTTTCCTTTCCTTTCCTTTCCTTTCCTTTCCTTTCCTTTCCTTTCCTTTCCTTTCCTTCCCTTTCTCTTTCCTTTTCTTTCTGTCACCTCCGCCTCCTTCTTGTCCCCGTCATGTTTCGGGATTTTAATTAAAATGGATGTCAAACTTTTCCAGTGACGAAGTTTTATGCACAAGCTTCTTTGCTTCGTGATTAAACTTTTGTCTGACAGTATCTTTTTGAAATCCCTCTCCCCTGAGGCTGTGAAAATGACAAAAACAAACATTAGGAAAAAAAGGTGGGTCATTTGCTTGTCACAAAAGACAAAAACTGTTTGCTGAAAAAGAAATTTCTGGTTTAAGATAGCTGTGTCATTTGACCACCTGAGCCAGTTGTCCTCTCAGGTGCTGTTTATTTGAATCCCAATGAAACCACAAGATCAAATTGTTCTACTTCATTAATGCTCCTTCTTATTCTCTTTGACACACCCCTTCCCACCTCTTTTACTTTTTACTTTTATCAAAATACAGCATTTCTACGGCTGCGCTTTTTCCCAGAGCTTCTCTCCATCCCTTTTCTCCATCCTTCTCTCTCTCATTTTGTGTCTAAACCTTCCTCCTTAAAAGTGATCTATACCACCAGAGGGGTAATTTGCTTTAGCTCAAATCCTAGATGAAAGCCATTTTTCACCCAACAGAGTCAGGACGGCTACATATTCAAGTGCTAAGAGCAATATATTTCACAGAAAGAAGGTGCGATTGTGAGGAATAGTAAAGACCAGTGTGTGTGTGTGTGTGTGTGTGTGGGGGGTTCAGAGAAACCCACAGCTCATAACGTACTTCGTAGTATCGAGGACATTCTGTGCCACTTTCTTTTTCTTTCCCAACATCAAACAAAATAGCGGCCATTGTTTTTTGTGTGTTTTTCTAGTGATGAGAATGGGTTAATTAATCAAGGAATCCCCTTGCAATCATTTGTGTAGAGAGAATAATGAGGAGGAGAAACACTTACACATGCATTATTCATTAGAGGAACCATTTTATTTTGTACTCAAATTTAAAGTCAAGAAAGTAAAGTATTGGTCTGTTGTTTTGCTCCCTGAGTCAGTTAAAGATTCACTTTCTGTGACTCTGGCAAATAGGGTACTGTAGGTCTTCTGTCTATGTATCGGCTTTCATTTCACACTCCACTGTAGTAATGTATAGACGGTCAGAGTAAGAGTCCAAATCATCCTGCAGCCCGGGGAGCGGCCGCTTTACTGCTGTGGTGAAAAAGAGTTATTATAGCCTCCTCTCTTCCTGCTCCAGTATTGGCACTCCAGAGTGATGTTGGGCCAAATGACTTTACATATTTAATGTATTGCCACGGGCTGGAAGGCAACAGGCATCCACTCCTCACATTGTGCACTACTCGTCCCTTATGCCTCCTAACAGCAGACCTTAATGATGCTGCTGGAGGGATCCTCAGCTCAGCCCTGGGCTTGTCCACATGCCATTTTAAAGGCTGCGCTGTGGTTTTTAGGTTTGAATTTGAAATGAAAAGAACATTAGCAGATGTGCATGTTCTCTGGCTGAGTGAAATCAAAGTGTTTTGCTTGTCACAGAGTGTCACGACTGAGCTTTAAGGCATGTGCTGCTCATTTGGCTTCTTGCGCTCACTGGCAAATGATTGTAAACTGCCTGTGAGATTTTCACACCACCAGCTTGATTAAATCAGGTAATTTTTTAAATTTTTTTTGGCTCATTTTGCCTTCAAAGCTCTGGTCAAATTTTGGTGTGTATCGTTCTACTCGAAGATGTGCAATGTTAACATACGAAGAGCGTCATAAACACAGGACAGGGCTGAGGTGGGGATGTTATTAGTTTATGCTTCTCGTGTCTCTGTGCAGGAGATGAATATTACTTTGCTATCTCTCTGAACGCCGTGTGTGTGTGTGTGTGTGTGTGTACTATCTATATATCTATACACGAACGTGTGTTGCTCATCAGACCAGTGGTCCTTGACAGTCTAACATCTGACACATGCACACACTCTTTGTATGTCTATGTTTTTTAGGATCCTTATTGACATGAATTTGCTGAGCCTCTAACCCCAACCTAATTCTAACATTAACCTTAAAACCATTGGGGATATTTATTAAGCCTTCCAGAAGTTAAAGTCATCACAATTTTTCAATCTGATTTTCATCCCCTCCTCCCATATCTAACGCTGATAAACAGGAACACCTTAAAATACATATTGCATGAGCCCAGGAGAATACACTGCAGTTTTCAGCAGTGTCGCTTTTCTTCCATTTTACCTGTGCAAACCTTCTTCGTGGTCCCTCAGTAAACAAGAGAACTGGTGTTTTTATTGCCCAAACAGCAGTCACACGTCCTTTGCAAACACCCCCCTCAGGTGTTCACTGTCAAGCAAAATAAAAATGTGCAAAAATATCCCAAATTCTTCCCAATTTGTTCCCTAAAAGATATACCTACAAGAGCACCCACACTTGACTATGGCTGAGAGAATCCTAAGTGACTGCATTTACATGCACTTAAGTAACCAGATTACTCTTGGCTTTCTCCAGTAAGCTAATGTCTTAAATGTCATGTAAACGAGAAACCTGGTTTCCGTAATTGGTGTAGGGGATTAGAGAAACCTGATTTCCCCAGGTAGATTTTTATCCTGCTGATTTCTTTGTCATTTATAAAGGTAATCGGGTTTCTAATTGACTTTTTACAAGTTCGCATGTGCACAACAAAGGACTACAGACAGGCGGAGTAGTAGCGGAGTTGAGAGGCTGGATGAAAGACGAGATCATTACACGGAGCGATGCTTCCTTGTTTTTTAAATAAGTCCGCTGGAATTTCAACGAAATGTGAAACCTTACACAAAGTGGCCTCTAGAAATCTTAGTCGACATCCACCGCTGTCAAGAAGCAGCGTCCTCTGTCACTCTACCAGCCATGCTTCAAAAATACCCCACAGGCAGAGGAGACGTCTGGTTACTGATCTGCTGCATCTATATACTGATTTACAATAACCAATTTACAGTTTACTGTTTACCTGATTACCGGCATAACCTGATTACCGGCATAACCTGATTTCTCTGTATAATAATAATGCACTGATTGACATATAGCAGTCCATCGCCCCTAACACTGACCTTTATATGTAACCATTAGAGCTGGATTCCTTATTCTGACCCATATCCTTAACTAGGAGTCATAGCACTCAACATTTCACTCCTGGTTATGGTCCTGAAAATGTTCATCATTGTTGATTTGATTAGATTTGGCAAAATTTGTGCCTTTATCTGTGATGGCATTTTAATAATACAAGTCCCACAGATTCATTCTGAATGATCGTTTTTAGCACAAACAAACCACCAATCTGTTAGAGCGCAGCCCATTGCATCAGATGGTTTCAATAAAGAGGGGCTACAATTTTGTTAGTTTTACTGAACTCACGATTTAATTTTATTTTCCGCATTATGTGAAATGTGTGCATGCAATGACTGCATCAATGTCAGGCACTTGCAGGCTTGCCTCTAGTGAATCCCGGGCACACTGGTATGTAATCATTAACCTTTAACAGAATAGTGAATTGTACTTTATGAAGAGGTGATTACAGAAAAATGTGATTTTATGTCATCATGAATTTTAAACCAACTCATTATGAGCCCAGAAAATTACGTCAATTGAATATTTGCATGTGCAGGTTGAGAAAGACTGAGTGCAGTCTGAAGGACAGAAAACAAAACAGACAGCAGCTTCTGTTTTGATTGTGCTGTGCACAATAGAAAAGGCAAGCGGCATTAAAGAACAAATTCACCCTTAGAGACGTGCATTGTTATTTTCAGCCATTAAGCTCTGATGTTCAGTACATTCGAAGAATTATTATGCGATAAAGTGCTGTAATTTACTCACCCCCTGCAAACCCTCACGTACCCTTAGTTCAGTTTGCAATGTTCTCCAGAGACACCAGTATGAAATGGTATCATTCAGCTGTGGATTATACAGTTCTTTGCATCCCATGAGTGAGATTTTCTGGTCAAGAAAACGTGAGAGCGGCACCGTTCACAGATGAGGAAACGTGCCCTGTGGCTGCATTACAGTTTGGTCTGTCGAGGCTGCTCTTGCGAGAGAAGCAGGTTTGATTTCCACTTTTTTATAGTGGATTTTGTAAGATCGCTCTGTGAGCCCGGAGAGAAAGAAACCTTCGCTTTTAAATCCTGCATTGCTTTCATTAAAAACCTGATGGCTCAGATAGGTGGAATATTCTTTCAGTTTCTGTTGACTATATTCAAGGCATATTACAACACATTGCTTACTGTAAATTAAATATAGTGTGAAACCTTAGTGGTTCTGTGATTGGGGGGAAAAAAAGGGCCTGACTGAAAGATTTCCAAGTTAAGTACATGACAAGTAAAAATCTCCTACATATGGATGATGAGTCTACTTGAAATACATTTAGGTTTAAATTTACCCCTATGTATCACTTCAGCACTAATCTGCTATAGTTCTCTGTTTTGATTGTTTCGCCTGCAGTCTGATTGAATTTTCATCCATTATCTGGAATTTAAGGAGCAATTTAACTTCTCCTCAGCGCCACTCACAGCCCTGAGCAGAGCTTTATAGTAGCACATTAGTAAGTGTTGAAATTAGAGGTAACACACAGTCACTGCTATATGTGACTTATTGACGACTTACATCACATGCATCAAACTTGGTTTCAGCTGCGATGAGCCATTTGTTGTCTATTCCAAGATGCTGATTGTCACATTAAAGCCAATGAAGTGCAGAATTTGATATTTTTGAGATCGGCTGTCAATCGGTGAAGAATTGATTTTTCGCTTAGATTATCATTTTTACTACAAACATAAACTTGTTTCAGTCAGAATCAAGCAGCAGGTTTTCAGGTCCTATCCTAAAATGAGCATCTTCTGTTTTGAATAACCAATTTTAAAAGTGCATGTCTTGGCCAATCCAATTCAGTGAGCCGGATCACTCATTAAAGCACCAACTCACCGCTATCTTGGTCAGGTCTCTCTTGTAAGAGACCTTTTTATCTCAATGGAACTTCTTGGTAAAATAAAGGAAATAGATCTATTTATATTAATATAGCACTTTATCTAAATAATTTGCAGCAGTTATCTGACCTTGAGAAAAATATCGTTTTCCCACATGTATTTTAAAGAATAGTCCAGGCCTCACAGTTGCATTCAGACTCGAATCAGGCGGCAGTGATTACAGCATGTTCTACAGAACTGCCTGATGTGGTATTAAAGTCAGGTCAAACTTTTCTAATCATCCATTTTGATTCGTTTTTGGATCACTCCATTGTGAAGTACCACTATGATCACTGCACTCGGCCGCCGGCACAGAGCGCAGTGGTGTCATCATTCTCCTAAATGTCCCCGTTAGCACAGTTCCCCCTGCACACGTTGCTGTGTGATATGCCAGCAATTAGTTTCTCTGAATTATGTGTTGTGACAAGAGTCTCTCTGCAGCTAATGCAGGTTGCTAAAAAATAAATGATTACTAATGGGAAAAGGATCACCACTGAATGCACAATTAGGTGAATATAATAACATCGTACCATTAGATGGTGTAATGGTTATGCAGCTGAGTATTATCACTCCTGTGCCTCAGAGTCCCTCGGTTTGAAGGTAAAAGCTGACTTGTGTCCCCTAAAGACAAAAATGGCAATGAAGAGGTTGTCCTGATTCAAAGTCACTGACGTCTCTCTGATGTTTATCTCTGTAAAAGAGACTATTCAGAAGACTGGGAAAATGATTTTCACAGTAAAAGGGTTACATGCTGATTTTCATATTCAATACCGTTTTAAAAGGCTTGAAAATCATAGTAGAAATTATTGAAAAGAATCTCACAAAGAGTCGTCTGTACGTCAGAAAATGACATCTGAGAGTGATATAACTCTACACCTACCAAATTAAAACATGTCCCCCTCATTAACTCTCTTAACCTTCATGTGTTAAATTAAGACCAATGTTTTAGTGAAACGCTTCTTCACATAATTCAACATGTGCACAAACGGAAGGTTCATTTTACTGAATTCTTCCTTTAGAAATCAATTCATTACAAGAGATACCAATAACTATGTCCAGGTTATTTTTGAAGATCTTTGTAGAATAAGCGACGACTCTTTTCACAGCTTCTTTGTTTTATTCTAAGGCAAGATAAATAAGGCATGCACGTGTGCATGACAACCGAGCTTTCAATTTGAACCGTTTTCAGGAAGAATGGAGCATTGTTTTAATGAGATATAGGGTCACTGACACTTCTGTTCCCGTCTGTACATTTGTACAGGTGTTTACTGCTGTCAACCAGCCTTTTGCACTGTGCATGAAATTTCAGCAGAAATGTGGCCAGGGGTGCAGCATTATGTAAATTCTAAATTTGAGTAGCAGGCACCTTTTTAACACAAATGCACCCCATATGTCCTGAGTTCTGCTTGGTGCTCATCTCTGTCCCATAATATTCGGGTCTCAAGGCCCCCATGGAGACCAGGTACGAGATCCACACCACTGTGTGTTTGGGTTTTCATTTCTATGTGTGTGCTTCTATGTGAGTTTATGCTTTTGATATATACAGTATAAATATCTTACTGTACACACATGTACTATGTATAGAGGTTGGACAAAATAACAGAAACACCTGAAAAGTGATGTAATCCAATGTAACAGCATGACAGAGCTGCCTATAAATGACCATACAGGTTAATTTACTCCCCTCTCACACAGTTTAAAAAAGAGAGCACTATGGGCTTTGGTGAATGTGTGTGTGGTGTCTATGTGTTAAACAGTGTTTGGTAAGTCATTTGAAACGTGTTACTTGCTATTTGTTATATTACCTCAGTAATTACACAACATCAGAAGCAATTAGTTTCATTTCTCGTTATATTAATTTGTTACTCTCCAATGACTGTAAAGCTCCTGAACGTACCAGCGTCTGTATTTAACACTTACAAACATATAGTGGTAGTTTAACAAGCAGCCAGCTTTCAGTCTGGAGTTATTTATTAAACACCAACAGTTTGATTAGTGTACAACTCTCCACAATTAGTGTCCGCACACTGTCCATCACACAACCCTGCAGCTCTGAACAAACCCAGGTGAATCCTGATTGTAAGCTTACCCAAACCCCTGTCACCAGACAGAAAGCTGACGTTGATGTTGGACGATTCTGCAGCTCTCTTAATATTCAGTACCAATATCAGCTGCCTCACAAGCAGCTACAGTGGCCAGCTAAGAAAACACAACATGTAAATAAATAAATTAGACAACTCTGGGGTTGCCTGTGGACATATTCCTCCTTTTTCACCTGAGGCTAACCGTGTCCCGACCCTTTAGCTCCTGTAGAATATAGCTGGATCAATCTATCAACTGAAGGGTCCGAGATTAAATGAATACACGTGTGTTTATGTTCAAGCTGAGGGAGTGTCACTGGGATTAGTTACTGTAACATTACTTTCCAACACTGATGCATCTGACAGTCTCTCCTTTCTCAATCACTGTCCTTCCCACCACTCGTACATCTCTCTCTGTCTTGTCCTCCCTCTCTGCCCTGAGACGTCCTCCTCCCTCTCTCCTCTGCAGCCTCTCATCTCCAGTGGCTCTCATCTCTCATTGTGTTTCAAGTGTCTGGTTAAACAGTGTAGTTTTTATCTCCTCCAGGGCTGATAATGCCTGTAATTGGAGGTTAAATATCCACATTTCACAAAACCTAAAACACACAATGTGTTGTCTCTTTGTCCTTGTAGTTCTGTGACCTGAGGGAGGAGTTCTCTCTCTCTCTCTCTCTCTCTCCCTCTCTCTCGCTCACACACACTTTACACACACTTTACACACACTTTCAAAGGAGAAGTCAGTTAAGTGCCCCAGTTTTGAAGCTGAGACCAAGAATCTGATGCCCTGATAGCTTCTGATCACCAGTTGTCTCCATCATCTGAGTGCTGACACACTCCTATATGCCCCCAGACGCCACTAACACCGGACTGGAGTGTGACTGAGAGCAACAGCACAATACACTTCAACCTACTCTGCACTCAGACGCCTTTTCTGTTTTTCACTGATCTCCTCTTCTCCAGCTTGACCCTCCCTTCCTCTTGTCCTCTCCTCTCCTTCCGTGTCCTGTCCTTTTCCTTTTTTTTTTTTTTTTTTTTTTTTTGTTCAGCATAACTGCTCATCCACCCACAACTCAAGACCTATCAGAGGGACTTGTATGTCTTGTCTCCTGCAGAGAGCTAAACAAAGAGAGGTGGAGAGAGAATCAGAATTTTTTTTTTCCACGAGTGCAGGTGGTTTGATTGAAGTGGGCCCTCGTTCTTCTTACCTTACGGTCTCTACAGTGGTAAAGAGCAGACGAGAGATGGATGAGGGAAGGTTAAAAAGGAGACTGGGGGGGGGAGGAGGAGAGTGGGAGGGTGAGGGAGGGGTCTTTCAGTGCGGCGTAATGATGAGTTGAAGAAGTGATTGGATTGAGGAAACGTATACTCATAATGTCGGATACAGGGTGTGAGGGTTTGGTTATGTTAGGATACCAGGCGGAGCTTTCTTTCTCATGGCATGAGAAGCCAGGCAACTGAAAACAACCCACCTCTACTCCGAATGTGACCAGCTCATGCCATGTCTACAATCAGTGTCAGTTTCTTTCAATCACGAAGATTTAAAAACACTTCTACAAGTTGTTTTGTGATGATCATCAAGGTCATTTTGAAGAACTTGTTAAAACCTTGCAATTCAGTCAGGAAAGAACAAAAAAATGGATCACAACTTATTGCTGGTTAGACTTGTTATGAGGCGTCTCCAGATACTGTAGGTGTATGAAGGTAGACTAACCGACAGTTTTTGGGCTGGTAGGACTTGCACATTAGAGTTTTTCTCTGGCTGAGCCGGCCAACTCTCCACACACACACGACTGGATGAAAATAATTTACTGATACAGCGCTGTGAGAGTTTTCTTTAATTTTTGTTGGATGTAATGGCTCAAATTGTGAAAATGCAGTTTTACAGTCCAGAGTAATCTCTGAGTGTGTGTGTGTGTGTGGTACTTTTATGGGAGATGAAAGCATCGGTCGTTTGATTAAACACTTCAAATAACTTATTTTTAAACGTGTCCTCATGAGGATCTCTTGTGGCTGTGTGAGGGTGGATGGTTGGGTCAATTATCAAACAAGCTTACTGGGCACAGGCCCAGGAGCCTGAGAGGTCAGTGGGCCCCTGAGCCAGAGCCAGGGACTGAGTGGGGGAAAAAAGAAATCGGGACCTTGGGACTTTTGACTTTGGACTGGCTCAGCAAAACCAATCACATAGAGCTCATGTCACACACATGATAATCATGCAGTAAAAAGGTTAAAGAGGTTAAAGTAAGTGTGATGATTTGTAGAACAATATATAACACCTGCACATAAATTATGTGTATATAAGTTTGTTATTTACTCATTACAAATTCATTTATTATTACAGAAACACCTTTTCATATCACGGTCCATGACTGCGACAACAAAGGAGCTCCATTCTCAAAAATGACCATATAACTGTATAACTACAGGTCAGTACAGAGAGAGAGAGGGATTAGAGTCAGACTGGACAGTGCAGCAGTAAACACAGCAGCAGACATTTGAATTTTAGTGGCTTTCTCCTCCTCTGGATCTTTCTGTAGTACAATCCTGTAGGTCTGAGCTGATCACACAGACTTTGAGGACTTATGCTGTGAAATTTGACTAGAGTTTATACTGGACTTACTGGGGGCTGTACTGGGAGCTGTGCTCTGCTGCTCTGGTCCTCCTGTCTGTTGGCTGCAGAGTTACTGCTGCTGCATGCACAACTATTTCAATTCTTTTCTCTGAGCTTTTCAGCCAGACCTTTATTTTTTAGCTTTGTTATTCATTTAAAATGAGAAACAGTCCACTGCTGGCTGCCTCTGTGTTTTAAACTATGATAAAGACGCCAACACATGAGCGGTAAATGTGTGGGTGGAGCTGCTGGATCGAAGAGAACGTAGTTAGCTGGAGAGGGAGGCAGACATGAGGGAGATTATGGCCACAGAGAACCACAGCCACCTCTATCTCTCTCCCTCGTGCTCGATCTCTCTCACTTTCTCTGTCTCTCTCTGATCTCTCATTTCTCTCACATTGAGCCACAGGCCCAATTTGTGTAGCAGCCCATCGGGAAAAATCCTGGTTCTTCCATTGGCCACACTGGCATTGGCCAGAGCCTTTGTGTGAAGTGAGTGATGTTAATATTTTGTGTTTGAAAGCCATAAAGCTCAGTTAAAAGACATAAAACCACCATAAAGAAACACAAAACAACCGTGAAACAGTGAAAAATTTACATAAAGCGACAAAGAAAACTGCAAACGACACCGTTGCTTGTGTAGTCTGTGTAGGAGTGGTGGAGGGGCCTTTTACCTGTCTGTCTCCAGGGGCCTATTTTCTGTTAATCTACCCATTAGTCGGGTCAACAATGTATGTGGCTTCCCATCTTCCACCTACAGTTCAGTTTTCTTACTTTTACCATGGTTTTTTCTAACCTTAAATAAATAGTTTTAGTGGCCTAACCCTGATCAGACCTTATGGCAGATGAGTAAATGCTCATATGAATCACTCTTGTAATGGTTATTTGTACTGGTTTTGAAAGGTACCGACAATATCGTCCGGTAACAATGGCGGAAGACCTATTTTTAATATTAGAGGACTTGATGTTTTACATGTGTTTCTTTTGAAATGGTTGGAAAAGTATTTTTGGGCCCAAACACTTAACAGGATGGTGGTGAAGAGGCAGCAGGTGAAAGATGGAGCCTCATTTTTCGAAACTCTCGCTAAAATCAGCTGATCATGGTGGTAACTGGGGAGGTAGAGAGATGTGCAAAAGACAGAGTGAGAGAATCCCAAATAAATATTTCAAGCTGGTTAATGTGGAAGGAAAGCTAATTGATCAGATATGACCGAGGGTGGAAATAGAAGAGGCCGGAAATGTATCAGTGAAAACCAGCAGCTGAAGACAGCAGAAATTCACAAAGAGGAAGCATAAGAAATGATTCAACTCCTGAAATCAAAATCATCAAAAGGATGATTTCAAATGATCCTTGAATTGCTGTCATTATATAAACAGTGATTTAAAACAGCGTAGAAGTGAGTGTGTGCAGTGTGTCTGTAATCTGTTTACCAAATGCACAAACACATGTGTGGGCAGGCGCACACACACACACACACACACACACACACACACACACACACAGTAGAAAATGCAGAGTTGGCAGGGTGGACTAATTTATGCTTGAGTGCGGTTCAATTAAGGCAGATGTAAAGAACAGTTCCCCAGTCTCAGCTTGTGCTACCCTGCTAAACGCAATGCAGAGCACACACATCCCCTCTCTCTTTCTCTCTCTCTCTCTCTCTCTCTCTGTCTCGCGCTCACACACACACACACACACACACACACACACACACACACACACATATGCATACACACAATACAGAGGGTGTTAAAAAAATTAATTGACTTACTCGATGAAGCTGGAATTGTTTATTGAGCCATAGGATGTGTACAAATGCCATGGCAACACAGAGGAGACTGGATACCAGAGCGCTGGAATTCAGCTGAAAGACTTCGTGACTGAACTAGATTGTGGCTTCAGTCAGAAAATGCTGGTGTGAAGCTTCGGCACAAAACAGGAAAAAAAAAAAAAGAGAGAGGAAGTGTTTGTTTTTCATCTGCTGTGTATGAAAAGCACTAAACATCCACACTGACTGAAGAGAGGAGAACACTGAGGTCAGCGGCAGCAACATCACATGGACCAAACTCAAATACTACATGAATAGTTGGAGGTTGTGTCACCTTGTTACTATTGACTGTACTGGTTGGTTTTTCTGTGCTGGTCACATGTTAGTGACCCCATTCCTTAAAAGGTCCCCATATTATATAAAGTGAGACTTCCATGTATATTTTTATTACAAAGCAGCTCTAGGTTTTATATTTGAGAGTATCAAAGTGCTCTGTCCACAGAGAAATGCACACAGTCTGTATTCAGAAACTGAGCCTTAAAACGAGCAGTCAGGACTTCTGTAACTTTGTGATGTCACAACAAAGCAGTTACCGCCCTCAGCCAAGCCTCAAGCCCCGCCCACCTAAACCCACCATACAACCTTGCAGGATTTGGTTTCTCTGAGTGTTTACCTTAAATCTGCTTTATTTTTTTATTTGATCACTCAGAAAACAGTCAGCCAATCAGAAGAGAGGGTCAGAGCCTCCTCTCTTCTGATTGGCTCACGACCTGTTATTACTAGAGCTCCACAGAGAAGCCAGAGACAGGAGATGTAAAACTACACTGAGAAGGTTTTTGGTTCTTAAAACCACAAATACATCTTCTTATGGATCAAGACTTCAAACAAAAAACAGGGAAGGTGTAAAATATTTGACCTTTTAAGAAAGTTAATCTGGAGCTGTCATAACTTCTTCTCTCTTGTCGATGCCAAAGTGCCACTGGAGGTTCAGTCAAGTTGAACTTTGCAATCAGATCAGTGTGCGCCGCTGCAGCTGCACACTCCATTAAAGAATAAAGCCGTTCCATGTACAATATCACACTTAATGGTTGATGCATTTGGCTGTAACAACCTGCATTTGATCTGCACATGACTGGGAGGTGAATTAGTGCGGTCGTGTGGAGAATTAGCAAATACTTTTTTTTCTGTGACGATAAACTTTTTTTAACAAAAGAATTCAATAGTGAATAGAATAGAGGACTGATTTATTAGTATTGCAGAGAAAAACTTTCCAATTAAAAAAAAAAAAAATACTGTGCACACAAAATAGCCTGAGCATCAAGGACAAATGTGAACTGAAACCTAAGTATTATGATAGAAGATAATATATGGGGAAGGCCCGTGTGCTAATTATCATAATTATGGAAGGAATTTGACTGGGAATTAATAATCAGGTATTTTAACACACCTCTTTGCATTTCTTCATGTGTGAAAGAACCTTTTGTGGAATTATATTGGAGAAACTGTGAAATTAGGGGATCAAACGCATGTCTCTGAGGACTGACCAATAATTCAAGGCTTCTGGAAAGGAGTTAAAGAAGTAATTGACAGCATCTTAGAAGTGGATGTCCCTCTGGATCCATTGTTTTTTTATATTAGGAGCTGAATCTTAAAGGATGTATGAAGCAGATCAGAGGTATATAATGAGGATATTTATTCTGATTTGCCAAGAAAATGAAAATGGCGAATTGGAAAGATACAAAACCACCAACCATGGGTTTAGAGACTGAAGCAGGTCTATATAATGGCACCAACAGAAAATGGACTCTTTGGTGTTATAATACCTCAGTGTTTAACTAAGTGAGATGGATTGTTGTAGCAACATTGTGTTGTTAAATAAGACTGTCACTGAAAATGCTGTTGTTATATTCCTCTAAACTGACACTGTTATGCTGCAAATACCTCCCTCTACCTATTTATTTTAATTATTATTATTTTTATTTAGTTTAGTTTATTTTTTAGGGTATGGGGTCCTGTGTCAGGCAATGCACTGTTCTGTAAAATAATGTAAAGTGTAAAAAAAAAAAGAAGCAAAGCAGGAATCAATAATGGAGCAATGGATGTTTAGTCTTTTTTTATAGCAGCTGATTATATGCAAACAGCCCATCCTCTTCCTCTTCCTCTCCTTTTTTCCTCCCTCCCTTTAACATAAATAAGTGACACAGTTAGAGTATGAACACTTCCCTCCTTCAGCCACTTATTCTTTTCATCCATCTCTATCCGCAGACTCGTATGTCCTTGTTATTGTACAGTTTTAGTTTTTCTAGGTCTTACTTAATTCCCTGCCTCTCGCTCTCGTTTTCTGTCTATCTCTTTCACCGCTCCCTCCCACATCTTATTGCTCAGAGCAAACAATTACTTGGCTTGTTTGAGATACTCTGGACTAAAATAAATCTGAATAAATGTAGGGATCTCAGTCGCTACAGAAATGTAATGCGGGTAAGGGAGGAATGGATGAGGAGAGGCAATAAGAGGTATACAAAGAGGATGTCACTGCAGCTGAGTGTCAGAATAGCCCTCCATGTCATTTTTCTCCCAAGCACACAAACATACAAACACAAAATTATATATGTCCACATATTTCCAAAACAGAGCTTTAGTTAAAGAGAATTTCATCCCTACAGGCAGGAAATAGTTTTTTTTTTCCTCCTGAATTGCTAAAGAAAACATACAATCTTGTCAGACCTGAGGGCTTTTTATTGTTTCTGGGTTAAAAAAAAAAAAAAATCCCATTCCTTGCTTTGCCTTTCTGTTTTATTTTCTTCTGCGTATTCATATGTTTGCTTTACTGTAAATTATTTGTGGATCCCCTCCAATCATCCGCACTGGTCCATCATTTACGGTGACCTCCATTTGAGGCTGTTTTCCCAACTGCAGCTCTAAGATCTTGGAAGAGAATTAAAGAAGCAGGGAGGATTTAAATTGCAAATAACACTCTGCAGGACTCTTGAGGACGCACATGCATGATTAACTTAAAACATTTATGGAATTTCTGACTTTTATTTTACACTGTACAGTAGCATGAAAGAGAGTCAGGGATGGAGAAAGAGCGAGGGGAGGGATGATGGTGATGAATTGGATTAAAACCTACAGTATGACACTTTTATCACTCTGAGCCAGGAGAAGTTTTACTGTTAACAGCATTTCATCCTCTCAAAAAGCCTCCATTCATTACGATCTGACTGTACAACTCACAATAAAATGACACAAAAACGTACATATTTTCTTTGTTTTTGATGTCTCTTTTAAAGATCATATATTTTACACTTTTCTGTTTTTTTTATTTGAAGTTTTGATCCATAAAAAGATATATTTGTGGTTTTAAGAACCAAAAACCATCTGAATGTAGTTTTACATCTCCTCTCTGTCTTCTCTCTGGAGCGCTAGCAACAACAGGTCAGTGAGCCAATCAGAGGAGAGGAGGCTCTGAGCCACTCTTCTCATTGGCTGACTGTTTTCTGAGTGATCAAATAAGAATATAGCAGATTTCATGTAAGCACCCACAGAAATCAAATCCTGCATGGGTGGTGGGTCCAGATAGGCCATGTTTTGGGGGTATATGGCTGAGGGTGGTGACTGCTTTGTTGTGACATCACAAAGTTACTGAAGTCCTGACGGCTGGTTTTAATTCCTGAATACAAGCTGTGTGCATTTCTCTGTGGACTGAGTGCTTTGATACTTTCACAGTATTAATATAGAACCTAGATCTGCTTTATAATCAAAAACGATATGGAAATCTCACTTCATACAATATTTGTCCTTTAGATGATGCTATATCTGCCATACAAGATCTCTGTACAGATATGGACTTATGCTGCATTTCTCCAATTCCAATGCATTTGTGTATGTGTGTGCGTGCGTGTGATTTTGTGCCGATAATAGAATCTTAATTGGTTGATTAGGGAGGATTAAGGTCATTGATTGGATAGAGCTCAGGGCTCACCTGCTGTTCCCTACATCTAATTGGTTGGCTAAATAACATTTCAGTGAAAGGCTGGGAGCGGCACCAGGCGAGTGTTCACACACTCGCACGCACACACACACAGAAACACACATACACACACACACACAGCTGAGAGGGAAGGACGGAAACAGATAAGAAGAGGAGTGGGGGATGAGGGACGGAGGAAGAAAGATAGAAGGAGAGAACATCCTTTTACACCCGAGTGTCTCTGCCTTTCTGGATGACCAAAATATGGTCTGTCAATCACAAAGCAGGGTAAAAAATGTGCTTGTGAATGAATGAGTGAGTGAGTGAGTGAGTGAGTGAGTGAGGAATAGACCACTAGTAACCTGTGTCAGCACACACACACTGACAAACCGACTCTCACACACACACACACACACAGACACGGAGTCACACAGGGCGCTGTGTGTGACGTGTGATGGCAGCAGCGACAGTGACAGGCTGTGGAAGATGAGACTAATAACCAATTGACATTGGTGTCCTTGCAGCTGTTTCAATGTTTGTACATGTAGATATGGATTTTGTGTGTGTGTGTGTGTGTGTGTGTGTGTGTGTGTGTGTGTGTGTGTTAAACATAGTGTGTGTATGCCTGTGTGTGATTGAAATGTTAAATTTGACACAGTTAGTAGGGAAAGAGTGCATATCTGTGCAAATGTGCTTTTTTAGCAGTAAGCATGCTGCATGCTGCAGGCTGTTGGAGGATTATTGAGGTGTCTGCTTGGCAACTACAGCCTGGATCATTATTATGGGAGACCTTAATGACGGTGAATTATCATTACTGCAGAAAATGCTCCCCTGCACGGTGGGAAGGAGGCACATAAACAACATATTCACACACAGGGGATTGTAAATCCCAATCTAGATATTTCTAAAGTGCTGTGTGTAGTCATGAACCTGCAGGGGCAGCAGCACATAAGCAAATATGTTGTAGCAGTCACTTTGTAACACAAAATCTAAAACAGTGTGACCTATGTACTGTAAACACTGAGTAATGACAGCAACTCATCGCTGGTTGTGTAGAACATCAGGTGAAGAAATAACCAATATATTTGCTCTTTCTGAAAAACTGAAACTAAATTTTGGTCCTTTTATCTTAAATACTTATTTAAATCAACGTGACCTAATTCTATTGTAACATTTTTAAGAAACTGAACCAAAATCAACAAATCACAGAATATATGAATCTCTTACCACTTGGCTAAGGTTAGAAAAACTTGGTGGTCTGGTTTAATATAAAGAAAGTTCAGTGATTCTAACCCAACATGTGGATTTACAACTAACCAAAACTGCAATCTTTCCCTCACCTTTACCAAAGCAGTTTTATTGCCTAATGCTAACCACAGACGGGACTGTGAATCCAAACCCCACTGCCCGCTGTGACAGTTGTGCACTTTAAACACCCGCCGTCCACCCAAACCACCTCCTGGCAAATCTGCTGCTGTTAATAAATGTAGTGCTTCATTAATTCTGAAAAAAACAAGAAAAAAAAAACATAGCCTCTGAACATGATCCAGCCAGTGATGAAGTTGCCACCACAGTGTAAATGGAGAAACAGTTGAGTAGTATATGAACATAATTTCTAGAGGGGAGAGTTACCTCTTTAAATACTGGTACTACGATTAACATACTTCACAAATTACATGTCCAGAATCTCAGAACATGTACTAATGTTATTGCATATTCAGTCACGTAACAACATGATAACGTCACTGAATGTTCTTCTTCTCTTCTCTTATTTAGATTCATTTGGCCTGAGCAGCTGACGTGGATGTCCTGTGTGCCTGGTGTCAGATGTGAGTTACCTCTTTATGATCTAAACTGATGATGCACTTTCTCTCTCATTTACACACACACACACACACACACACACACACACAAACACACACGCACACACACATTTTTATGCTCACACAATTACATATGCACACTACAAGGCCTTGACCTTTTGGCCAATGGTAGTGTGATACTAAGTAGGGTGAGAGCACAAACCTGACTCAGCTCTTTAACAGTAGCTATTTAGAGACACACACACACACACACACACACACACACACACACACACACACACACACACACACACATGGGAGCCAGTAGAATACTAGGCTCTTCTTCCTCATATTTGCCATATTGTTCAGAAGAAAGTACTTAAAACCAGATGGAGCGCTCTCTCTCTCTCTCTCTCTCTCTCTCTCTCTCTCTCTCTCTCTCACACACACACACACACACATGCACAGATGCATACACACACACACACATGCACAGATGCATACACACACACACACATGCACAGATGCATACACATACACACACATGCACAGATGCATACACACACTCAGTCTCTTACAAATTGGGTATGCATATTTATAAGATGAATCACTGAATTATTGAAAGGTTTGAAATGGAGCCAATGAAGGTGCAGCAGTGTGTGTGTGTGTGTGTGTGTGTGTGTGTGTGTGTGTGTGTGTGCATGCGCACGCGCATTCTCACTTACCGTATATATATATATATGTGAGAATGTGTGTGAAAAGCAAATGAGCCAAAAATCACGACACACATACCTCTGCAGGTATCGATGGCTTGATGTGCATAGACACACCCGTACATTACAGAGCTGCTCTTACACTCACACACAGTATCTTTCAAAGTCCTTCTACTGTATGGGAACCTTTTCAATAATTCAGTAGTTCATTGTTTTTAAACACTTCAGTTGAAGTTTTTAACAAGTTACATTTTTCATATACTCAGAGGCTATGTTCATGAAGTTCACGCTCGGTCATAGCGTTCTTTTCCAAATAGAAACCCTTCTCACCCTCCTGGACTAGTGAGCAAAGATAATGATAATTGTGCTTTTAAACCGTTACATTGTAAAGGTACAAAACTCTCTCAGACTGCTGTAAAATCTTTGATTGGCCTCAAGGACTCCAATCTGGGCCTTGGGCTTAGTAAATGCAGATGTGGTACGTCTTTCCCACGTTCACACATACAGAGTCAAATTGACAGTCTTCTCACACAAGCCTTAAGCTTGTTTGAAGTAGTTTTACGTAGCTGAGTGGAGTAGGAAACAACCGCGCTTCCTTTTCCCGGGGGGAATCAAAATGAGCGTGATTGGTTGTCTCCAGGTTGTAGCTCCTGCATGTCAGATGAGTTTTCAACGATTCATCTGAATTACAAAATACATCGTTTGTATCTGCTCTTTGGAAGGGGCGGGTTAACTTCTAACTTCATCAGAGTTAGTAAAAGAGCGTGGTTAAGGTTTGGGGATGATTGTGGTTTCTAATTTTATAAATGGCAACACTGGATATGCATTTGATGGGCTGCTAGAGGTCACTTATAATAGTGCATATAGGGCATATGTGTATGTGTGTGCTTGCATGTGTTAGCAACTAATCCGAGTGAACAGGGTACTGCAGAACAAAGCGCTGTGTGCTGTCGACACTGTATGAACCTGTTGCTGAGTTTGAAGGATTGTCAGACACCAGAACACAACAGCAGTTTACTATTATGGAGATTTACAACTCTGGAAAGTTATCATGGCAACAATAACTTCATCCGATTTTATCCGAGCTTCGATTATTGCGAATTAAGTAGTAGAAGTCTGTTGTTCACATTACATAGTAACCTATCAGGAACATACTTGCACATATTGGATTGGCCGATGTGATTGCGGGAAAACAACACATTGCTTTGGAGCAAGAGTTGAATCAGGTGTAAATTTTTTTGTTGGATAACGCTGCATTTTTTTCCCCCACCCCATCAAACTGAATGAAATGAATTTTTTTTTCCTTTTAGACTCATTAGGAGGTATAAATGGTCACATGACTTGACCAGCCGTCCCAGACCAGCCGTCCTATTCTTAGAACTTTAATGAATACAACCCAGTTTGACATCTTCTTATGAATCATCCAGCTCTCAGACTCTTTTCACTATTAAAACCCTGTGGTAGTCACTCTGTGTTAACTCGAGAGCATACAAAAATACCAGTTACGCATTTAAAAGCTCATGACAACAAACCACATCAATCCAATTTACATTTTCAGATGACAGACAAATTTCTGCTTCTGAAGACTGCTAGCTGCACAGTTGTGTGCACTCGCAGTTATGAGACAGTACAGCTTGTACATTTTGATGAAAAATGATCTGAATTCAGAGTCATTAGCAGAGTATGTGGGCCGCTCAAAAAATCCACATACTGTATATTCTCTAGCCCGGAGCTCAAATTAAAGGCCTCTTTACTCTTGTAATCACACTCAAAAGGCCTGCATAGATCACAGCCATATTTTAGCCATATTTCATCCTGATTTCACTCACTGTCCTCTATTGTCTGTGCAACGTATCATCTGTCCCCTGAGAAAGCCCACTGTTAGTTTGTCCAAAAAAAGAACAGACTTGGAGCACTTACATACAAGGTAAATGGAGCATTGATGCAGAGTAAAATGGGATTTTGTGCCATACTCGGTTGCCATGACATCTGTAGCATCAAGCGACTGAACGAAACACTAACAATTATAAAGCTACATTTGCTCTATAATCCTGTGGTTAAACAAAGGAATTTTGGTCTATTTTCCACTACTGTGTGCATCTAAGTCAGGTCTACAGAAATGAACATTTCCTAAGAGGAAAAATTATTATTGCATGCTGATTAATTTCAAGCAACTACAACAACAGTCACATTAGGAAAGAGCTGATGTTTAGCAGACTGTGTCTAGTCAGGCCAGCACAGTGCAGGATATGTGTGAAACTGTGAAGGTCTAGAAATAGTTTGCTGCTGAGTCATACAACTTTGGGTTGTGCACAAACATACTGTTTGCTCAAGTTGAAATATTTTCAATGTAGTGGATGCTTCTTCGCCCAAATCATGCTGCCGAGAGTGAAGTCATTTTCACTGGAATCTAGGGCGCTGAAGTTGTCTTCTGTGCCAAAGTTTTCAGGTGTGGTTTTACTTGTAGAATGTGCTGATTGATGTTCCTCTATATAAACTATAATAAACTAGGACTGGTGACCAATGACTGTACTGCTGTACTAAACATAACTGCATTGATGTAACCTTCACCCCTAACTTTTGGGGTGCCGTTTGTAGAGTAAAACAAACAAACCTTGAATAAAATCAATAAATAAAGAAAAATAATTAGTTGAATGCAACTGTGAAAAGATAAATCTTGAGTTTAGACTCAGACTCAGCAATGTTTCTAGTTTCAGACTTTATGGCATTTTGTTCCAAATGAAGGCGGCATAGTGGCTAAAGGGAGCTTTGCCATATTTAGTTTTAACCCTGGGAACAGCCAGTAGTCCTGAACCAGCCAAACTGAGCAGTCTGCAAGGTTCATACTGGTTCAACAGCTCAGATAAGTATTTCATACCTAAGCGGTTCAGTAATTAATGAACCAATAGTGGGATTTTAAAGTTAATTCTTTCAGAGACTGGTAACCAGTGAAGTGATCTGAGAACTGGAGTTATGTGTTGAGCTTTTTTTTTGGTTCTTGTTACAACCCTGTTTGCTGTATTCTGGATCAGCTGAAGCTGTCTGTCAGCCCATTGCAGTAATCCAGCCTGCTAGAGAGAAATGCATGTACAAGTTGGGGCGGGCGATCAGGCAAAAAGATCAAATGACTGCCGTCGCTTGCTGCAGTTAGCAGGCTAGCTGTTTAACACTTAACAATATGTAAATGAGGCGTCTTTTAATGACGTGATCCCTATGATTCATCTGAAAAGTAGATCATATCCCAAAGATCGTCCACGATATAAGATTATCAGATCACCCACCCCTGTGTACAAGTTTGTCTAGATCATGTTTTGACAGCAAGTCTCTGATCCTTGCCTTATTTTTGGGGTGGTAGATGGGTCATCCAGGTCTGAATCCAGGACAACACCGAGGTCTGTAGCTTCTTTACTTTTCAATGACAGACTGTTCGGGTGAGAATTGACTTTGAGTCTTTCCAGACAATAACTTCAATTTTGTCCTCATTTAACTGGAGGACATTTTGGAGCATCCAAATATTAATTTGTTTAATAAACTTATAATAATAAATAATAAAACTACCAGGAAACCTAATGAGCTTAAGTTGTTTGGTGGCAAAGCTATATATATATGCGTGTCATCTGCATACATGTGGTAAGAAACCAAGCAATTTGTAGTGATACTGCCTAATGAAAGCATGTAAAGGTTGAATAATAGAGGTCCAAGAATTTACCTGTGTGGGACTCCACATGTTGTTGGGAGACGCTCTGATGTAGGCCTATAGCTACCAATTGAAAGTAGTCTCTGTCTCGGAGGTAGGACAAATGTTTGGAAAGACCAAAACAGTCCTCTAGTCCATCTATTAATACACTGTGATCTATTATATCAAAACCAGCAGTAAGGTCTAATAGTACAAGGACAGAGACTTTGCCAGAGTCAATACTGAGATTAATGTCATTCAAGACCTTGATAACAACAGTCTCAGTACTGACATAAATCTTCTGCCAGAGGGTTGGTGTGTTGTCTAAAAACAGCTTTCTCAATGATTTTACTAATAAATAGCAGGTTTGATATGGGCCTGTAATGATTCAATACTGATGGATCCAGATGAGCTTTTTTTTTTTTTTTTTTTTTTTTAAAAAGTGGTTTGAAGACTGCAGTTTTCAGGGCTTTGGGGAAAACTTGAAAGTAGTGAACTATTGACTATGTGCAACACATCTGTTGCCAGGCAACTAAAAACCGTCTTAAGGAAATCTGAGGGCAGCAGATCAAGACAACACATGGAGGATTTGAGATGAGGGAACAATTTCTTCGAGAGCTGTGAGATTTATGGCATCAAAATGAGCCGTAGCAGAGAAACAGTATGACTCCTGGCTCACACCTTCGCAGGGTTTACTGTGTATTGTGAGGAAGTTGATATTGATAACGCAACTGTGGTGCGTCAGATGACATTACAGATTACAGTCAAAGCTCAAACAAACTATCAGTGAGACGTGACTGACAAGTGGTTTGAAGAGTCGCAGGGTTGAAGGTTTCGTGAAAGAAACCTTGAAAAATAGGCTTTTCTCACAGCAGACATTTTGATTTGTCATAGTAAGAAAAACCCTGGTGTTACTAATAACATTAACGACAGCTCTCTTCTATTCAAGTGTCCCGGTAAGCCATAGCAGTGACAGCGAGCCAGCATGCACAACCCTCAAATCAAGGCAGGTATCTGGAATTCAGCCATCATTAATGTTATTATTGACACCTGTGCTTTTCCTGCTGTGACATATCAAAGAGTCTTTGTTTTAAACAGGGAAGTGTGATACTGTCTGGCTTTTGTTTGATTTTAAAAATACAAACGTGGTGTGAAATTGTTACTTCCAGTTCTCTGGCTGATTTAAATGGACTTTGCTGGCACTGCCAACCAGAACAGGTGGCTGGTTTTGTGTTTTATATGATGGAAGCTCATTCACTAATGTTTCCAACTGAGTTATGTTTGGATGTACTTAATTGTCTGTGCTCATGTATTGTCTTCCTCCAACTTTCCTTCGTTAGATGTTTAAAAGAACATTGTAATTTATGACCGTTACCAACTATCACCAGCTCGTGGCCAAGTACAGCAGGACTGTGTGAAGTAAAACTGTTTGCTTTTAATGGCTTAAGATTTAAATGTGATGTAACACTGGTACCTCGCTTTGAACACCCACCATTCTCCATTTTTACAAAGTTTTCTGAGGATGTGTGTGTATTTGTGTGTCTGAAACTCATCTCAGCATCTCAGCGTGCAAAGTAATTGTTAAGTCATTGGTATTGATTAAAACCCCTGCAGATATATTAGGGTTCATTTTATGCGACAGTTAAATCTTACTCAGTGCGCCCTCAACAACTACGTACATTTTAGTATTATAACGCAGCAGACACAAATGGAAATCCATAGCACTAATATCAGAGATCCTGTATTGATTGGGATTGTTTTTTGTTTCTTAGCCTCTTGTACTTTGAGAGCAGTGCCTACTAAATGAATCCCCGCTGTTTTGTGTGTGGAAACAAACTCTGAGATATTAGTAAGATAATGTGAGTCGACAGATCTGGGAGAGACGAGAGCAGAGATCAGCATGAGAAACCAAGAACAAGACTATAAACACTTTGGGGAATGAAGCCCTTGCTGTCGCCTCTGGATAAGTGAGAGCCTTGTTCCATGTTTATAAGTTCAGACTCATGTGATCAAAGAGTAACAGGTGGAGTCTTAAATTGAAATTGGCCTTTTAATAAGCAGCTGAATAACAACGAGGGGCAAACCAGCTTAGCAAATCTTACATGCCTCCCAGCTGGGCTGACTTCATCATTTGAACTGCTGGTGAACATTGTCTTAAGTGTTCATATTAAAAAAAGTAATAATAGTGATTAATGCTGATCTTTATTTGTAATAAGTCTAATGGTGCAATTATTACAATTAACCTTTGTGTATAATAAAGATATTTAGGTGATTCCATACATTTTTTATTATGGACTGGAGTATTTCGATATTTCTCTTAAGTAAAAGTAGAAATACCGCACTATAAACATACTCATATTACAAATAAAAGTTATGCATTTTCATTTTTTAGTTAAGTAAAAGTACAATATTGTTTGCAAGATTTTCTGCACAATATCTGCTCAGGCAGGAGAAGTTTTTAGTAAATGTTCATGTTGCTGTTGGTCTGACGGTTGGATCTGTGGTGACAACTTACGGTGGCAGCTGTTCAAGAGTAAATTACTGAAAAAAGCTGGTGAAAATATAATTGAATTGTTGTGATGTGTTTCTGAAAAAGCATAGGCCTATATTTAGTGTGAAATTGTTGTCATTTATTTAGACACAAAAAGACAACACTGCACCCATGTGTTATTCTTAATAACCCACATTTCTCAAAATAAAACAAAAGCAAAAGCAAAAAAAAAACAAAAAAAACACACCTGTGTTCTCATCACATAAAAGTGTTAATGCCACCCCTGCAAGCACTCAATACAGCAACAATAAAATGCTTGACATTGCAGGTGCTTGTACTAAATGGAACCATTTAGACCCTTTTTACAACCTATGAACATCTCAGCAAACTTTGAAATTGTTTTTTATTTTCATTTTTATTTTTTTTGGTTACATATAACAACTCTTTTAACAGCATGGAACTCATAGACTGTATATAAAACCATAGCATCTAAAAGAAAAACTGTTTACAGCCACATATATAAACAATGTAGATGTCTACACATCATTTGACTGGCAAGGAAACAAATCGATTATGTTTTTATTCTCTAGTATTTATTTGTTTTTTTTTATCTGTACCAATAACACCTTTGTCAGAACCGGAGATGATGAAGAATTGAAAAGACAGAGCCAAACAACAGGCAGGAAGGTTTTCATATATTATTGACACAGACTCTATGTCTAGCATTTGCTCTATTCATGTGAGACAGATTTAGACTCTGTGTCTAGCATTTGGTTCATATTCATTAGTATTTGTTTTTCTATTATAGGCTTAGAGAAACTGTCATTTACTGCAGTAGCAGAGCCCTGGCTTTAACAGAGCGTGTTGCTGCGCAGCTGCAAATAAACTGCAGAGGGACATGAAGGCAGAGGACAGGTGTGTTTGAATGCCTTTTATTACAAAATGAGGATTTCAGGGGAGAGTTATATGGAGCAACAGCTCAAAGGTGTGTTTGCTGAAAATGCAGGCACTATTGAACTTGAAGGTAGAGCAGCACAGAGCATCTAAATCCTTTTATAAGAGATTATATTAAAATGAATTGTTAAATTATATTCACCTTAAAAAATGTAAGACCTCCCCCTTAATCTTTGATATTTTCTTTGGGCCCTGCAACAATGAGTCCTATCTAAATGACCGTACATGTTGCTTGTCCCTAACCTCAGATATAACCCATAGGAGTGTAGCAGAGCTTTTTTGTTTTGGTTTGGTTCAGGCATGGAAACTACTTGGTTAGATTTAGGGAAGGATGGTGGTTTGGGTTTGGGTGAGTGCTTCACTAAGGTTAAAGGATCTTCATCATCACAGTTACAATAATAAATGTGATTCTGTTTGTGGATAAAAGAAACAAAGACTGTTGGTTTGAAACAGTCTCAAGTATCAAAGTCTTGTGTTTTGTACGCCACCAGACACAACTGTAAACAACATTCACTAATATCTGTATTTCATCAATACCTAACCATAACTGAAATAGTGTTCCTATTAGCTGGTTGAATTTACCCATTAAAGGGAAAATTAAGTGCTGAAACAGTGACAGGATTGTTGTACTGTGTGTATGATGGTGCACCTTTATGACTCACTCTGCAAACTAAACCCAACATTTGTGACTGTTTGATCCTGTTTTTTTCTGTTTTTTAATCATCCCGCTAAGGAAGGCCGTGATATAAATTTGGACTGAGTGGAAAAGAAAAATGTCAGTCTCGCATTCCTGCACCAAAAAGAAAGAAAGAAAAAAAAAAACACTTTTGCTTTTTCTAACATCCTTTTCCCCCTAACAATTCTTGTACACTGAGCAAAGATGATACGTTACTTGGCAAGAACAAAAAGCAGAGAGAGGCTGAGAAGCTGGAATATCAGATACACTCGTTGGAGGTCATTTTTTTCTGATTGACTTTTTCTTGCTTTTTCTGCCTTTGAGCTTTCTAGAGAAGATTTTACACATCTTCTGAAGAAAGAGAGAAACCAAAGCAACATCCCTGCCTTATACAACTCCTAACCTTATCTATCAAAATGTAATGGTAGTGCATGAATCATGCAGCATCCACTGCAGCCACAGCATAAATAGCAACGTACAGACCATCAGCTGGCTGGTAAAGATTCCCCACAGACTTTTCGGACATGCACAGTGTTCACGGACGCCTGCGAATGTGAAAAAAGTTACTGATATGTTTCTACAAACCCAGATGGAGCGAAAATTCCCCAAGGTACCTCCCTGCTTTCTCCATCCTCCCCCCTCTCCTTCCTCTGTCCACTGCCATGTTTCTGCTAGTGCTACAAGTCTTTACTGCCATGCAGTGTGTCTATTATGTTTGTCTATTAAATCTGTGAAGAGTGTGTGTCCGTGTGTCTGTCTTTCTCTAACATCTAATTGTGCACCAGCCTGCTTCCTCCATTAGAGATACAGTATGTCAAAGGAGCCTCTGGGTCTTGTGGGTATCTGTTTGTAAAACTGTGTGTGTCATGCTGTTAAGAGTTTAGCCATGAGTCCTGTCAAAACCTTAAGTAAACACACACAGCAGCTCATTTGCAGAGGACGCTTGACAAGGAAAAAGACAAGACAAACAAGGCGTGAAACATAAAAAGACATTATACAGTACAACTGTTCGGTGTGTGTGTGTGTGTGTGTGTGAATCCTTTGTGTCTGTGTGAATCCTCTGTGTTCTGGCCTTATTTAGACTCATTTACAGTAAACAGATGAGTTAGAAATTCTGTTTATCTGGTGTCAGGGGGTTGGAGGGGGTAGTTGGAGACGTGGGAAAGATGGATAGAAGAGGCAGAGCAGCTCCTTGCATACAATGATCTATTTATCAATTCCCCATCCTGTTTCCCTCCTCTCCACCCATCCTCTCCTCTCCTCCTCCTATTTCTCCTCCTCTCCTGACTGGCCTACTTGCTTATCCTCTTCAGAGCACTTTAAATTCAACTTAACGACACTTTTTTTTTTTTTTTTTTTTGGCTGCCGCATCGTTCCTCTTCTTTCTTTTTTTTTTCCCCCTTTCATTTAATTTCTGTTCGATTGCTCATCTTCTCTGGTACAAATAAGATACAGTAGAGACAATTGGCTGCCTCTATCTCATTGCCGTTATTACTCCATCCAAATGTGTGTGTGTGTGTGTGTGTGTGTGTGTGTGTGTGTGTGTGTAAATCTGTTCGTGTGTGCAGTTTGTTTCAGAAAGAAAGAAGCAATGAGGACAATACAGTGGGCTGTAATAACCGTGGAGTTGTTGTTCTCAACAGTACACTGCTGCAATGCTTTAATTAATGTCTAAATATAGAGCCTTAAATAAATGCTTAGAGGCTGATTTGAAGAAATACATGCCAATTTCCTGTAGGCATATTGCTTAATTAAAAATGTTATTTTCAGAATTTAAGATTATGTCAGTCTGGAAAATGGAACCAGAAACAGCAAGAGAGAGCGAGAGGAAGTGAGGATGGAGAGTAAGAGTGGGGCGGCTCATCTAAAGTGTGAACTTCTGGAAAGAATACATTAAAACACGGCTAAGAGGCTAAAGCCACACTAATGGCTCTGTGAGGCTGCACTTAAGGACAGCAGTGCTTTGAGCTAAATGCTAACGTCAACATGCTGATGTTTAGCAGTTATACTGTTTACCATATTCACCATCTAAGTTTACTTTGTTAGCATGCTAACACTGCGGCTCAGGTAGAGCGGGTCAACCACTAATTGGAAGGTCAGTGTTTCAGATCCCAGCTCGTCCCGTCTGCATTTTGAAGTGTCCTTGGGCAAGTTACTGAACCCCAAATTGCCCCTGACTGAATCATCTTTGTGTGAATGTGCGTGTATGGTGTAAAAAAAAAAAAAAAAAAAAGAAGAAGGAAAAGGTGCTGTATGAACGTGTGTATGTGGCTTCCATTGTAAAGTGCTTTGAGTGGTCGATAAGACTAGAAAGGTGCAATGTAAGTGTAGTCCACTTACCATTAGCTAATTAGCATGTAGCACAAGTTCAGCTGAGGTTGATGAGAATGTTGTTGCATGTTTTGCAGGTTATTTGGTCATAAACCAAAGAATCGGACGAACTGGAATTTTGAATAGATAATGACACAAGTCAAAAATGTCAACATGCTCAAGGTGCTACAGGACAAGTCTATTTTTTGGGGACTATTTCCAGCCATGAAATACAACACATCTGTTGTGTCAGTAGCAGCAGGATGGTGTATGTTAGCCTGATAATACAGACTAGACCTGATAAAGACTATTTTGGTTCAGCTCATTCAGTCAGGCTGACCTTTTGACTTTTTGACTGATTGTTTAGATCAGAATGAGTTTTTCATGTAGCTTCTAACCTGTACAACTCTGTTGCTCTTATCCAGTCTCATGGATGTTGCTCTGGTCATTTTCTGTCCGACACCATGTTTTGTGAATGCAGCTAGGTATCTGACTATGCAGGATGATAACGCTTACATTCTTAATCCCACCTACAAACCTCTGATTGCTTCTCCAGTCAGTGTAAACAGCAGCCAATGGACACAGCAACAAACCTATCACTGAACAAATCTGAGATTTGGAGGTTGACTCAAATCAAACTGCGGTAGCCATGTTCATTGAAGGACAGGGACATGTCACCCTGCGTGACACCCAGTGTGACTCACTGATTTGTTCTTAATAGTGTTTGGACAAGAATGGGGATAGATTTATAGCACGGAATAATAAGGCTTTGGCTACACAGGCAATACTTGTTAGTAGGATCAATTCATTTTTGTTTTTTGTTGGATTTGTTGACAGAAAAATATAAAAATATCACAAGATTGCCCTTTAATGAGAGAAAAGTGGGAAAGAGGGGAGATTTCTGTCTCTCTGCTGTGATGATTTGTAGGATTGTTCTGATAACCGTTTGATCCTCTTGCATCAGGACTTGAGTGTACGTGTGTGTGTGTGTGTGTGTGTGTGTGTGTGTGTGTGTGTGTGTGTGTGTGTGTGTGTGTGAGTGTGAGAACGACAGAAAGAAAGAGGGAGAGAGAGATGATAAATCTGTGTCTCCTCATTTTCTGTCAGGATTGTACATCCTTCCCACAGTGGGTTTTGTTTTTGTATGAACAAACAGTAATCAGAGCAGGAAAACCCAGTGGGGGGGCAGACAGAGGGAGAGAGAGAGACAGAGAGAGTGGGTGAAATCATTACTCAGTGTGCTGCTGTTTGTGCTTTTCAGAGAGAAAGAGAGAGGAAGAGAGAGAGAGGGAGCAGGGGGGAGATTACACTGAAGGGATAACTCAAAGCTGATTGAAGGCCGTGGCGGGACTGGAGCATGTGACTGGCTCATGATGATATTATGGTGTCATCAAGATCATAGTTCATTTCTCTCTAACACCCTTCAATAAGCAAAGCTGCTAAAAAGCATGTGTTGGAGTGTATATTTAGCAACACGGCGCCACTGGTTTCAGCCTGCAATGGCACAAAAATGTCAAAGTCTCCATGATAGAGAGTAAAAACTGTGGACATGAGGTGATTGGTGGAATATCTGTTTATTGCCAAATCACTCCATGCAAACTATAAGGTGTCTTTTAGTAGCGCATGCAGTTCAGTCATTTGTGCTCTCTGTTTTCGCATTTTCGCCTTGTGCCGCCATGCAATCTCTACGCGGGTGTTATCTAAATAAGGAAAACACACATGGTGATGCACGTGGAGGTGCATGCTGAAAACAACCAGAATGCATTTGGTATCGATCGAATCTCAGCCTAAATGAAGTCTGTACAGTTTGGTCACATTCTTAAGAAAACAACAAATTCATTTACTTTTCCCAGCCGAGGAAGGGTCAGAAAAACACGTAACCCTCATAAAATGGCAAATTGTCAATTTAAGACTTTGGTTTTGTATACGGATTAAACAAATAAGATACAACAGTGTCAATTAGTGAGCTTAGAGAAGCTGGTAGGCGGATTTTCTTACCTTTAGAGAGAGGCTGGTTAGCCGTTTCCCCCTGTTTCCAGTCCTAATGCTAAGCTAATCTAACCAGCTGCTGGCTCCAGCTAGTGTGTTTACTGTGCAGACATGGGAGTGCTATTTATTTCCTCATTCCTCACTCTCCAGCAGAAAATGCATAAGCATATATCCTGAAATACTGAACTATTCCTGTAACACCAGGTGTGAATGAGTTATTAGCGTCAAGTATCTAACGATAGTTACAGGTCCTCGTGCTAGCAGCCAAGTCAGTGTTTAGGTATTGAGATGACTACAAAATACTTCATATTAATATCCTCAGGTTTTCTCATTCATTACATTTGTCCTTGTCCCCTTCACACTGTTTATACAGTTAGAGCTTAGACGTTGCTTCAGTGTAGCAAAGCTCAATATTTATTTGGTACTTTTAGGAAATGCGTCAATAGAGCACAAATTTGTATATTTTTCCCCATGAGACTTGCAGGGCTCTGAAACTGATAAAGACTGTCAGTAATAAAAAAAGAAAATAAAAAAAAAAAATCCTGATTTGATGACACCTCAAATACATCCATTCTGCTGTGAGAGAACCTGGGAAAGGGGTGAACATGACACACCAAAACAGCACTGTTTATTTATGGTGCTGTATTTATTGTGTGTGTGTTTGGGAAGGTCCTGGCAGAATGAGCAACTGCAGCTATAAGGTTCTCTCTGTTTTGGGGAAGGGAGGGAGGGAGGGTGAGATAGGGAGAAAAATAGAGAAAGGGGAGCGGGGTGACAGAGGGAGAGGTTGGTGTGTTTTCAGCTGATCCACTTCCTCCCTGATGTTGGCTCTCATTTGTCTTGGCTGGAAACTGAGTACAAGGTTGGAATACTGATGACTGTTACTCCACACTCCTCCTCTCCTCCTCCTCCCCTCTTTCTACCTCTCTCTCATCTTCACCCCCTCCATTTATCCTCTCTACACATACTCTACATTCTGTCTGCTCAACTGATTTTTCCTGCCTCCTGTCTCTCTCCCCTCCTTTCTGCCCTCCTCATCTCAGCTCTCTCCCGATGCAGCTGCACTCCGCCGACCCAAATTTCCCTTACACCCCTCCTCTCCTCTCCTTCTATCCATCTCTCCATCTCTCCATCTGACCTCGCTCTACCTCTCCCGCTGCTCAGTCTATCACTTACTGGCTACATTATCCAGCTCCATTCCTCCTCCCCCCCCTTGCCTTTTTCGCCCTGACCAATTCCTCCTCTCATCTCGCCTTCAGCAGCCCCCCTGCATCTTGCTTGTCTTCTCTGCTCCGGCTTTCTGCTTTCTCTCATTTAGCCGTCTGCCTTCTGTCCTCCTTGTTTGCTCTGCCTCCCGTCACCTTTCTGTTTCTCTTTCTGTCTCTCTGTCTCTTTCTGGCCTGTGTGAATTAGTACCTGGTCTATGTGGGTCACGGGGGTGATGAGACGTGAAATCAGTGTGTTCCTGTGACAGAAAGCAGGAGAGGGAAACAGGAAGGAGAGTTACGGGGAGAGAAAAAACAAAAGACTACAGAACAGCTCCGACTCTGTGCAGGTGACGTCCAGACAGGTATTGCGGCTGTTTCGTGAAACGCTTTCCTTGTAGCTTCCACACATACAAGGATAAAATGTACGAAACGCAATGAGAAACTAAATAGCAGCAGTTTGGCAACGAAACCAAATATTTACCTGTTCGTAAGCTTGACTTTCAAAAGTCCTCCCTGATCTAAATGACCACATCGGTCGTTTTGTCCTTACCCTCAGTTATGGCCCATAGGACAGTGCCAGTGGCAGGTGAACCGCACCTTTGTCGTGATGGTTACAGGTTGTAGAGCGGTTGCTTGTCAACCCATCCATCCACTCCAGCCCTCCTCTTAACCTGGACTCTGCTACTGTATTTAAAACTCAACTCTTGTTTAACAAAACCCACTTACATCCTGAAGGGTCTTTTCCTGTTTGCGCTGGATGACGTGCAACTCTTTGGACAACTGCCCCCTGTGACTCTGAAAAGATTTCACACTTAGATTCTGGAGATAACAAGTTGTATAGATTCAAATTGGACACTTAGATTATTCAACATTAAGATAATTTAAATCCGGACACTTGAATTATTTCCATTTATGCTTCATTTATTACTGTGTGTCCAGCCTATAGTTCTTCTATAGTATTGAGAATCTTAGTTATGTAAGAGTACACCATACTAAAGTGAAAATTAAGTTCTCATTATGCAATGCATCATGGCCCCATTCAGTATTTGTATAACAATACATCATATTTTATAAACCGATCATCTGTTTTACAGATCTGAAAAGTAATTATAGCCACAGAATGCATGTAGTGGAGTTAAACGTTTAATATTTGCCCCCACTACTGGAGATAGTTTAATGTCCACAGTCTCACCACAGGTCAGTGTCATGTAGAAAAGCCTCTCTGGGATTTGACAGGCCACAACAAACAAAATGCATTTATGAAAGATATGGATATCATGGGTGCATTTAAAGACACTTAGATTTAATTGAACTTTTGCAATAAGCTGTGCTCACCAACAAAACACACAAGGGTTCAGAACAGAGCGCTCATCTGTTCAAACATCTCCAAAACAAATGCACTGAAAAACTGGAAGGATCATATCATGTAGGTGATCTGAGGTAAAGTCCTCATGTCACCTAAATGTCCACATAAGAAACTTTCTATATATCTGTTCATGGTCTGTATATTTTGAGTTGCAGTATGAAAAAAAAGGAATCTATATCTGGCTGCAAAGTGAGCTGTTCCTCTGCAGCATTACCGAGAGGTTTATTCTGAAGTGGAGAAGGTGTAAAGTGAACGGCACATATATCCTGGAATTTCTCCAAATTTGTCTCTGTGGCCGTTTCACATTTAGGACAATGGGAAGTGAAGCGCGTTTCATCCTCAGTGTCACCTAAATCACCTTCTCTCCACACTCGGTGCTCCCTCTGTGACCAGGTTTTTCGCTGGCTCTCTCTCTCTTCCTCTCTCTCTTCCTCTCTACCTCTCACACACTATTCAATAAAAAAATGACATGATTTATGAAATGTGTCGTCAGTGTTAGCACAGAGGTACAGAGGAGCAGGGCAACTCGCCCCACACTGAGTGACTTCAATTTATCACCTAATGACCAGGTTACTGTGGTATTCGACCATGTAAGTAGCATTGTTTGTTTCCAGCCATTTGAGCCTTTGTGGTGTAAATTGATTGACTGATTGTTTGATGGACTGGGTTATTGACAGGGCGTGGCTAAGACGGCAGCTTCTCCTCGCGGCAAACTGTGCGTGTGAAGCAAACTCAACAAAGCAAAGCAAAGTTTGTTTTGAACGGGATGTTAACTATCCGAGAAGAGCTTTTGCTTTTCCCCGGATGATCTGTTGTTGCTGTGATGCAGTTTGTCAGCAGCGGCCTCTCTCTGAGTCCTCTTCCCTTCCTCATATCTCCTCAGCAGCGCGAGGCAAAGAGCAGCCATAAGGCTGTCTCTCTGAAAGCTCATTTTTACGATCTGAGTTTAATGAGCATCTGCGGCGGAGCAGTCGATGGTTTGCTGATGAGCAAGAGCTCATTTGTGTTGACCATTCACTATCTGGAGGACTTCAAAGTTGGAAGTCTCGATAGATTTTCTATTGATGGGAAAGCGATGCAGGAGATCTCCACAGCAGTGATGAAGGAGGACACTTTCCTGAAATGTCAAATCAAAAAGTTAAACTCTAATTTTGCATGAATTAATGAATGAAGCAAAAGAGAAGGCAGAGTTCATAGACGCCACAGGGTCATGCTGAACTGCGGGCATTTCATACTACTCTGATAGAGTCGCTTCGAAAAGTTTTCTTGCTTAGAAAGTGAAACTTATCTGTTCCCATTTTTTTTCTCCGCTGATAATTGCTCTCCACTGGCTACCCAGGGTCGCCCCAGTCACAATTCAAGTCACTAATGCTGCCTTCAGAGTGACTTCTGGGTCTGCACCGTCTACCTGAACTCAATCATACAGCCTTATGTGCCATCTCGGGCCTCTGTGTCCCTCCAAGGAATGTTGTCTGGCATTGCTGTCCCTGCACACAACACAATCTTAGTCCAGACTGTTCTCCTCTGTGGTGTCTCAATGGTGGAACAAGCTACTGCACGCTATCAGAGCAGGGGTGTCTCTCTCTATCTTCAAGAATCTCTTGAAGACTCATCTCTTCTGAGAGCACCTCTCCTCCTAACTCCTCTAACACTCTGACTTGCCCAACTAGCACTTACTATTCTCTTTCAATGCACTTCTTTACTTGATCTCTTGCACATATTGAGTAAATTTAGAACTTAGCACCAAGGCCTCCTATACTGCACCGAAGCTTTAGTGATGTCCCTCACTTGTGAGTAGCTTTGGATAAAAGTGTCTGTCAAATGAGTAAATGCACATGTAAAATATATTGAACCATGAACCATGTGTTTTCTGCAGTAGGAGGCTCCATGTCGCCCATAGCTCACACTTTATAAGATCTACAGGAGGAGAAGTTGTGCAGCTTTCCAGCTGAATAAAGGAAAACCTTTATTTGTTTTCCGTCCACTTCATTAAACCAACATAAGAACTGAACTGAAAGGTAGACAAACAGAAAATGAATTACAACTCCATTGGATTGGATGGAAATTGAACTTTTTTTTGTTGTTGTTATTTTTTTCTGTTTTATTTGATAGCATTTTTCAGCTGTTAGGCCTGTTGGAGTGTGTTTCTGGTGGCTGCTGATGCATAGAGACTAAAAATTGCATTTCTTTTATGGTTGTGTTTGTCGTTTAATCTGGACAAATTCATTACGAGAGGAGTCTCAAGTCTCCCCCAGAGGAGAGTCATTTTCAGTTGATTTTAATCAGGAGAGGTAAATAGTTTGTTTTCAATTTAGTTTTCGGCTTTCCAAAATAAGTGTAGCATTCATTTTTGGCTCAGTTAAGTCATCTTAATTTTTATTCCACGGTGAGCCTCTGATTTAATCAGGTTAAAGTTATATTTCTCTAATAATATACACATAAAATCGCTCTAAAATCATTCCTCTTCCCTGGAAGGTTATCTATGCATCCAAATGGTTTGTATGTGATCTGCAAACATTTAGAGACACTAGCTGGAGCACCGTGACGTCTGGTGATGCTCAGAGCAGCACAGAGTTACATTTAATAAGTACAACAGTGATGTCTCTTTCCAAATATAACAAGATGCTTAATCACAATAATCAGTAGTCTGTAAAGAGACACGGTGTGCAGATGTTCATTTCAGTGAAGTATCGCTTTAACTTATGATGTTAGCCTGTACATAATATAATAGCCGAGCCTCGTGCCATCATAAATAACAATCCTCTGTAGTGTCATTCATCTACATGTACTCGTCCATTCTCTTTGAGATCTGTCGATTCCTTTTCTCCCTCCATCCCCGCCTCCCCAAGCTCACACTCACCCACCTCCCTCCTCTCCCTCCCTTGGCCCCGTCTCTGTAATTCAGATTATTTTAATTCATATTTCATCCTTGGCTGTTTTATTCCAACTTAATCTATTATTCACAGCCTGTTTTAAAAATGTAACAGTGCGAAGGTCACTGATCCATACTTACTACTCACTGGCTCTTACAAGACACCATGCACACACAAACACACACACACATACATATACTGTACATGTACAAACATGAAGAAACAAACACAACAACACACTAACACACACGTACACAGAAATGTCCAGAGAAATTATGCTTGAGGCTAGAGGTTTTCATATGCAAGACAAATAGAAAGAAAAGAGAGAGAGAAATGGAGAGAGAGAGAGAGATTACTGCCAAAGAAAAGTACATCAATCATTGGACCTTAACTACCAGAACTCAAAGTCAAGTTCAATTCTATTTAGCCCTTCAAAGACAACACTAGAACACACAAACACACACAAACTAAATACAGACGACAAGTCCACAACTTGAGATTATTAAGAGTGATGGACAGAGACAAACCTGGCAACCCAGAGCAGTGGTAAACACAGACCTCACCCTGTTTGAAGACACAACAACCAAGTTCTTCACTAACATAAAACTCAAATGAGAATTTGACGAACTGTCAGATAAAACAAAACAAAACGAAGCTCAATGTGATTTATGTCAAGATTGATCCGAATGTCAAAGGCTGAAGGAAGTTATTTTATCCCCTTTCTTCCACAGTCTTTACTTTTATACGATTTTTTTAATGGTTAGTTTGCAATGGGTTGTTTTTCCATATGGTACTATACTTATAGTATATGTGTGTGTGGTTTCATGTAGCATATCGTGACGATGCCATCCCCTCTCTTTGTTCTTACATTCTGAACAGTTTTTCCATCAATATCTTTATTAACCTCCAACAAAAAGCAATTGAAATACTCACATCCAGTACGAGGGAGAAGTCACAGGCTTCACCTCATATGATGAAGAACAATAATAACAAAACATATAATATAAATATACTGTATATATATATCATATCATATGATATATACAAACAGTTCTTATGTTGGTTTAATGAAGTGTATATCATATCATATGATATATATATATATATATATATATATAAAATAAAAGAAGAGTAAAAGAATAAATTTAAATATATTTTTTAAAGTTTGCCTTTTTTCTCTCCTTTTTGTTTGTTCATCAAAGTCAAATAGAAAAGACACATTCAAAGGAAGCAGAACAATCAAATAAGAAAAGGAGTTTCTGCAGAGGGACACATCTGCACCTGTATTTATAACTCACCCGCCATGTTCATCATATTGTGTTACTTAAATCGACATTTTCTGTACACTGTATAAAAGGACCTCAAATTTGTTCAAAGAACGATTGTTTACCTTTAATCATTGAACTTATAAAGCTAGTTTGAGTTTGAGAGAGAGCGAGGATCAATGAAATGAAAACCGGTGAAGCAGAGGAGAAAGCAAAAGAGATGCACTGCACACAGTGTGATACACACCTACTGTATGCACACACACACACACACACACACACACTGAGCAGCAGATCATGGAGCAGTTAAATAGGATCATCAGGATAAATAATTTAAAGAAGTGAGTGACATGCCAGCGGTCTCCTGATATGTGTTTCACTTTGAAGCCCACACTCTCACACATAATGCACAGAAACCATCACCGCAGCTCCTAGCCTCTCCGTCTCTGGTCTATGCATCTATGCACTGAATTCTAATTGCCTCCTTTACCAGCCAATTAAATGGCAGTATCTGTCTCCATGACAGCTCATTAGCAAATCAGCATTCAGCTTTCAAGCAGTGTGTTATCAGGCGTGTGTTTGTGTGTTATCCTGTGGATGCATGCGGCAGTAATGCCTCATAGCTTTGCACAGTGTGCAACAGCCGATCGCTGACCCGACCACGTGCGCATCTTTGTATCTGCGAGTGCTGCTAAAAGCAGGAAATGGAAAAATGTGTTTTGGTTTTTTTTCCCCAGTGACTATGTGAGCAGCTAGACGGGAGGAATGTGAGCTCTGATTTGTGGGGTTTGTATCTGCAGCCGCCTCTGAATCCATTTTCATTTGTTTGGAGGAGAGATTGGCTCCACACCTGGCAAAACACCAGCAGGCGATGCAGGGAAGCGGGTTTGACACCCTGCCAGACAGGGAAAGACCCAGCAGAGCATGCTGGGAGTAATGACAAAGAATAATTACGGTTTGCTTCATAACGGAGGGAGTACAATTATGATCTCTCAGCTCTTACTGTATTTTATATTAAAGTCAAACTGAAAATAAAGCAATGTTTTTCCCTCTACAGTGTACAGATCTCCTTTTAAATAAGATTAACAAAAACCTGTAGACTACTCAAATGAAAGAAATTGATATTTTATATTTTCTGGTGTCGTGATTGTGCCGACTGTTTGTGGATACACCAGTTTTAAATGCATTGCATAAATCCAGTCAATATTACTTTTCTGTGAATGACAGACAGTGACGAAACTAACAACTAGACAACAGCAGTGACACAAATACTGCCACAAGCTTTGTGCTGCAGCCCACACTAACTCTCCAACTACTGTGATCTTTTTATGTACAGGCACGGAAATAAGCTACCAAACAATCATTCACCAGGGAGAAAGTTCACTGCCAACGTCATTGTGCTGCCTGGAAAAGAGTCAGCTGATGTATTTGGAACAGTTTAAAAACCAACCTACAAATAACCCTAACCCGCAAATGTTGACATTGGTGTTTAGATTTGGGTCAGTGCGAAGTTATTAAGTATTCCTTTAACACTGTACGTCCCATTTTCAAAGTGTTATTCAAATGAGCTCCTCAACATATCATAGATTCATCAGCCTCAGCCACTGCTATGGCGCTTTGTCACTGCAACTAGAAACAACAACAACAACAACAACAAAAAATCATGTATAATTGCTGATTTCATCCACATTAGATAAAGAATCCACACGTGAACCGATGTAGTTTCTACAAATGTTTCTCTTCAGTTTGCTGTGAGCAGCACATAACCTGCAACACAAATTTAAGGTCAGTGATTAGACAACAAAATGTTCCTTGAGAGTCGTAGTTGATTTCTCCACTCACACAAACTTGTACTGTCGCCGTCACGTGAACTTTTAGATATTTTATAGCACAGTTTCTCATCCTTTGTACTGATGATACACCCAGGGCGGTTTAATGCCCATACAAGCTTTAGAAATGCTCCTGCTGCCAGTCACCCTCAGCAGTGGTTCCCACAGTGGGGTTCCTCTGGGTCCCCAGCCAAAGGGGGTATAATTTAGTTTCACTTTAATTCCATCCCTGAGTAACACAATGACAGAATATATGACTATTTTGGTCATGGGTTTCAAACGCTTTCTGTAATAAAACATCTACAAGTAAAAAATCTTATCAGAGGTGGGTCTAATTCGTGTCAGTTTAGGCTCCTTCATGTGAAAAGGTTTGAGAGGCACTGACATACAGAATATTCATGAAAATCTTTGATGCCTTAAATAGCTCCTCCCACTTCACCACTGTACGCCATCGCTGACAAAATGCTGCCTGTCTCTGACTTGTAAGCTGCAATTACCAGTGCTAGTTCATTTACATTTATGTGTCCGTGTCCCTGCCCGCTCAGCTGTCAGTCCGCCCACTCAGAGGCTTGCAGGCTAAAGAAGCGTTTGTGACATGTGTCAAAAGGCATGTTTTTCTTTCTTTCGATGATAAAAACCTACTCACGATTAATTTGAGAGTCTGCTCTTGTGTAAAAAAAGCGGCCCCACAGGCAGTCTGTGTCAGACGACCTTTAGTGTCTGTAGTAATTATGATGGGGGCGAAGGAGGAAGTCAGGCTGGAGTGGATGGATGGTTTGAGAAAAAAAAAAAAAAAAAAAAAAAAACACACAGGAGATCACTGTTAATTTCCTGTGTGAACCTGATGATGACTTTTCTTTTATCCACAACCTTAACAGTGTGTTTATTTTTGTCACCATGACAACAAACGTTCTCAACCTCTAACCTTAACCAAGTAGTTTTCATGCCTAAGCTGAACCAAACCGGGACTACTACAACTTCAAATGGGTGATTATTATTGTTACAATGCCGACAATGGTTCTTATCCAAATGTAGGGACAAGTGACCTATATGGTTGTTTGCAACCAGTGGAGTCGCCCCCTAATGGTCATTAGATAGAATGCAGGTTTAGGTCACTTCCTCATTGGCTTCATTTTCCAGACCCGGAGTCGACTACTATTATTTTTATATACAATCTATGATCGGTTCGTTGAAGTTGGAGGACTTGTTTGGACACTGATACTCTGTTGTGTTAAAGTCCATTCATGTGGCTGTGGGATGGGAAGGATCATCAGCTCCAGGTGGTCGCTCCTTGTCTGCATGAAAATTTTACAGCCCAGCTGTTTGCCCTGACAGCAGTCCACTTGTTCCTCTCTGGTTTTGGCCTGGTTGCCTGCTCGATTGTTCTCAGCGCTCTCCACGCCTCCTTCAGACTGTTGTTGCTGTATATTGCTCTCTGTCCTCTCCTGGTAGGTGTTCTTCCCATCCTCCATTCTCCTCTTTGGCTCCCCCTGGACAGACTTAACTTCCTCCTTGTCCCAAGGCCCTGAGAGCTCTCTTCTTTCTATTTAGAAGGGATTTGATGGCTTTTGTCGTCCAGAGTTTGTCCTTTGGAAAACACTTTTCTGTGGGAATCTTAAGTGTCCACACAGGCACAGAAGTAATCTGTAATACCGTGGGAGAGTCCTTTGATGTCCCACAGAGCAGGTTTGAGCCTGTGCATTCATTAACAGTCCTGTAGACTGTCGAACACTCCTGAGACCAAACTCACAGCCTTAATACGAACAGGTTTCTGCTTGACAGCAAAGACGGATGAAGTCATGCTCTGATTTTTAAGTGGAGGAAGAGGTGGTGGAGCTGCACAACAAGATTCACGCTCTGCTTATGCATGTGCATGAATAAGTGGCCACTCAGGGCCAATGCAACGAGTTACAAACACAACACTGACGTATTACCACCTTTTAAAGTTGTTACGGTGAACGTATAAGTAAACAGCGGTTTGTTTACACATCCAACAGACATGGAGCAACATCTGTCATGTTTCTGGCTTCATGATGAATGTCCAAGTCCAATATTCACACTTGTAGCTCTGGTTTGGTCTTCACTGACTACCTCAGGGAAATATCTGTCTCTTTAGCTGCCACATGCTCCACAATGTTCACCAGCTACTCGCTTACTCACCTTTCTTGAGCTGTGAGGGTGAACCAAACCACTGAACCAAAACAGTAAAGTTGGGGGCTGTAAAACCAAAACAATAACTGTGTCCCGATTCAGGGGCTGCATCCTTCGGAGGCTGCATCTGAACACCGATGGCGTCACAGCGGCACGACTAAGCTGTCCCATTGCGAAGGCTTTTCACATTAAACATGGGTTAAACATTTCATTCTGATCTGAGAGCATAGCTTATATTTCATCCACCTTCTCACTTAACCTTATGTTGTTGTTCACATATTAAAACAGCACATACATGAAACATATATCATACGGTAAATTACACATACAACACTTCTGTTGCTTAGTCAGGAGAGATGACATTCAGAAAATTCAGACTGAGGCCGCTGTGACCGGCTCGGTGCGCCCTGAGCTTGCCTGAGGCCAACTAGATATTTTTTTCTTTTCTTTTTTTCTTTTTTTTTTTTCTTTTTTTCTTTTTTTTTTTTCTTTTTTTCTTTTTTTTTTTTCTTTTTTTCTTTTTTTTTTTTCTCCTCAACAAATCAGATATCCCACACTGCAGACCTCCCACTGATGGAGACCAGCTGAGTCTGACTCACTCACACTGCTCCTGGGCTCACTGGTCACCGTGTTTTTAGCCTTTACAGACACTAGTCTGCGAGGATAACAATAAACACCCAGCTCCTCTCTCTGCTGTCCTCTCCATTCGCAGTCAAGGGGACTACAGAGGAGCAAACGCACTGCTGATGCATAAGGAATAGATAAAGGGCGCTGTGCATGTTTGTTTCTCTCTCTCTCTCTCTCTCTCTCTCTCTCTCTCTCTCTCTGTGTTGTTTGTGTGTTTGTGTGACAGTTCAGTAGTAGTTAGCTAATTTGCCAGCAGTAATGCATCAGAGCCTCAGTTTTTAGTTCTTTGTTTTTCTGCAGGCTCCTCATCCATCTCTCCACTTGTGTTTTCCTCTTTGTTTTTTTCGTTCTTTTTCTACTGAACCTACCAGCCCTCTCCGTTTCCTCCTCTGCTTCATGCTGCTTCACCTGAATGATTTTCCTTTGTGTTTTCATTGAGTTTTCTAATGTCAAATGAGGTAGATAATGGGTAAGTGGGCTGAAGCCAAAAACAACTTCCACGACAAAACTGCCTTCTTGGTTGATGGTACAGTACGTGTGTGTGTGTGTGTGTGTGTGTGTGTGTGTGTGTGTGTGTGTGTGTGTGTGTGGAGTTTGTGTTCACCGCCTGCAGTGATTACAGAGCGTTTGTGATGTTTGTGATGAGAAACTGATCTCTGCAGTAGAGATCAGAGCTCGGGAGCTCAGGGATGTTGACTGAATGTCTGACTGTTTGTTCTGTCCAGCAGGCTCATAGGACCGCATGGACACACACACACACACACACACACACACAAGCCTGTGGACGCGGGTCAGAATCATTACACGTGTTAGCAGTACGATTCAGCTGTCAGTTACAATCAACAGCTATTCATCTGTAACAGTCTGCTCGTTTACCTATTCCACCCTTACAACACAGGCCTCCTCTCGTTTCCCAGCATCCCTTTCTTCCTCGTTCAGTCTCTCTTCCCCGTGTTGGTTCTGTCCATCTTTATTTCCTCAAGCTCAAACAGCTCTTGCTAATAAAAAAAAAAAAAGCATACCTGCTGTGTGTGGATGAGTGTGTGTGTGTGTGTGTGTTGCTGTATGTTTGTTTGTTGATTGTGCAGTAGCAGTAGATGTCAGAGGTTTAGTTGAAAGCAGAGACAGAGGCTGTAGACTTTGACTTGAGACTTAAGCCTGCTCTGGCACTTGACTCCCTAAAGACTTGACTTGATTTGAAAGTTGAAAGTAAAAATATTCAAGTCTCAAGCGAAGCCTGACCTGGTGGAATCCTCTAAATATGTATTTAGTCTGTGCATTGCAAGGACAAGGTCTCAGCTCAGTAAAAACACTGATGTGTACCACAGACCATTAAATGCTGGAGTACTTGAACCTTTTCCTTTCAAAGACCCGATATGTTTGCATCTCGACTCGTACTCTATGTAGATTTGACTCAGACCAACAGCAGCATTTAAAAGGCAAAGTTATCTTTAGTTTCTTCCTACACCAGGATGCGCGGCGATGTGATTTACTATGTAGCATGGCCATTCTGAAAGTTTGAAATGTAAGTGTGGTGGCTAAATTGCAAATACAATTGTAATGGAAATATTGACAGTATTTCTATTATTTCCCATGATTGTTTTTAATGATCTTAATGGCAAAAAAAGTGGCTTGCTTGGGGAACTCAGATGCCCCTCCCAGAAGTTTTCTCTGGCTCTAGGGCTGAGTTAGCCTGGCCTTGGTTAGCCTGGCTAGTCTCTAGAGGAGAAATGTGACTCCAGGTAATAACAAAGTTGTCTTGTTTAATTGTTGTGTGTGCTTGGCTGGAGTGCTAATGTTAGCGACTGGTACACGTATAGTACATTCAGGAGTCACCTCGTTTTGTTTAGAGTTGGAGGGTGTGCGGCTGAGCTTCTGAGGTCAGGACTCCTGCAGAGCTGTATGCAGGTACTGAGGCTGAGCTAGCTGCTGCTTGTAAACCGCAATGTCTCATTTTCTACTTCTACATGTTAAACACAAATGATGTGACGTTGTTCAAAGGCACCACTGATGGAGCTGGGCAACAAAAGTAAAGTAATGATTGATGTAACACATGACTTTTGTTGCAGAGTAATTCATTGCATATTTAAAAAAGTGATCATACTGCTTTACTACATTACAGTTACACAACACTTCTTATAACTTGCTTTAAAAGGCTTATAAAAGAGCCTGAGAGAAGGTCAGCGGTGAACCTCCACACTCAAATTTAGGACAGACGCAGGGACCTTTAGCTGATAATATAACACAGTGGAAAACTGAGGACTATTCAACACCAGGTGTAACTGACGTGAGATTTAGATATGCAAACTCCCTTGGAATATCTAACATTCATTTCATTCATTTAACTTCTTACTTTTACATGTCTGTTCTGCACGAACAACAGGTAATTCCATGACTTTGGAATCGCAGTGTTGCTCAGATGACAACCTTTGCTTTGCCAAATTACACCATAAGAGCTTTTGATGCGGAGAAGCATCTCGACAGAAGGTTAGACTGGTCAGAATAGTACATGCATTAAATAACATTCAGTCCATTTGCACTGAATTATCCTACAAAATGTAGATAATCAGAATATTTAGCTCACATTATTATTTTCAAATCTAATTTATAATTCTGCAAAGACATTTGGCATTTGGACATGTTTTGCAGGAGAATAAAATTACACTTATTATCATGAGGCCTGACTTAAATAGACTTAACAGAAAAGACAAAATATGAACAGCAGATAAACTTACATAATTCTATTCAACAGTCCTGCAACTGTTCGCTAAACCCTCCACTGAGCAGCGATTATCTTACCAACTGTAACCCTGCACAGCAGGCCTGTCAAACTTTGGATTTTCCAACATGTTAAAGCCGTGTGCACGTAGCTGTAGCGCCAGCGGTGAAGAGTTTGGAGGGTGGTGTCTTTTTTTAACCCAAGATCAGTAGTAGTAGAGTAAAAATGTGAGGAGTGGATTATAGCGTCTGTCTGTTCTTACGTTAACATGCAGGGCTAACCGGCTCATCAGTAACCTAATGTTATTTACAAAGACAAGTGCTACATCATTAGCTAAGTAATTTTTTTAGTGGGGTAGCGAGGTTAAGAAAATACCTGTTCAGCACGGGAACATCCACTGTGTAATGATACTGCAATGTAATGATATCAGCTCTGTCCTGCCCTTTATTTGGTCTGGGGGAATTTACACTCCAGCAGCTCCAGCCAAAGTTGTGTCAGGTAGTGTTATGTTTGCCAAACTTATTGCTTACTACTCATCTCCAGGTCCTGTTCTCATGTAAAAGTAAAGCAAAGCCGAACTATGACATATGTGCTTGTCTCATGTTTTCTTCTATCCAATCCATAGGTTAGATCGAATAACATTTGATTATATTTTTGTATTTAAATAATCATGTACAAATATATTATATATAACTGCCTTACAGGAGCAGTGTTGCTTGTTTATTAACATATCTTCTATGGCTCATCAGCTGATGGGGATCCTGACTTCTTTCCTGGGAGAATATAACTTTTAGCATGACAACACATATGTAGCCTTCATGTGCGTATTTCAGACCTTTTTATTGGCTTTTTATTTTAACACGGATCCGCTGAAAACATTAAAATGTCAGCTGGAGACAGGGTTTTCATCCATCAGCCAGAATTGAGAAACCTGCTTTTGTTTACTTGTGATATCGAAGACGTGTGTTTATATTTTAGAAACTGCACATTTGCTGTTTCAGAGCTGAAACCCTGACAGGCGTAACATCGGTAGGGTAACTACCGGGGAAGGGATTTAATCATATGTTCTAGAAGCTTGTTATGTAAATGTGTCCAAGGTGTTCAATCAAATAAGTGGTATTTCTTTTGAGTCTCTAGTTTGTCGTGTTGTTGTATTGCCTTGGCTGCAAGGAACTGGTCATATTTTGGTTTGGGGGGGGGGGTGAACAAAATAGTACAAACACTTTACAGCAGGTAGTTTTCTTTCAGGGGTTATTGCAGGCTTACTCTTAATGTTTCATCCACCACCTGAATTATTGAAGTATTTTTTATATCCCTTCAGCCTTTCACACACACACATACACACTCTCTCTCTCTCTCTCTCTCTCTCTCTCTCTCACACACACACACAGACATGCGACTCGATAGTTGAGGATGAGCAATCGTGTGGCAGAGAAAACGGAAAAGGTTGTAAACTCTCTTCGTATGAGATTGCGTTTTTCCTACGAGGCAGAGCCATGGATTAGCCTTGGAAATAAGAGCTCTTTCTCTCCATCTCTCCCCCTCACTGTCCATCACTGACTTGCCAACTGTCAGATGTTGCTGTCATCCTCAGCCGTGCCTTCATCTGTCTCTCTAATGGGAATCCCCCTCTGTTTTCTCTTCACACAGCCCTTATTTCAACAATCCCTCGCTTTTTTTTCCTCTTCAGCGTCCTATTTCCCAGTCTGTCTCTCCTCCCCCTCTGACACACATAGAGCTTTGAGGTGTCCTATTAATTGTGTTATATAAATCCAATTTTTATTATTATTTAACGAGTTTCACTTTACCACAGTAACCGGGGGGAAAGGAAAAGCTGAGTCCAAACTTAATTTCCACTCCACTGGTTTTTTCCTGATGCAGCCTACGTAGCTGCCCCTGTTTCAGACTTTTAATGTGGCAGACTGTCAGTCTGTGCTGCCGCCAGACGATTTTCAGATATTCCTCACCTTTGTCATTCTAACCACCCTCTGTCTCCGCCCGCCCCTCCTGTTCCCTTCCCCTCCCTTTTCTCTGTTTTTTGATAGCGATGTGAAAAGTGCGCCGCGACTGAAGGCTCAGCTGGTTCGGAGAGGTCCTCCATCAGCAAAGGTAAAAAGTTTTCCTCCTTCCTCTTTGCCTCTGTCTGTTTCCCGCTCTGCTCTCTGTCTCTGCTTCTGAACGCCAGCCATCTCTGCTGGGTGGGAAGATGTCAGCAGAATACAAAATGCTGCTTTAAGTCCAGACAGAGAAAGGCATGCAGAAAATATTAAGAACAAACTTTGTTTCGACAGCATGCCCACAATGCCTCCATGCATATGGACGCTTACATACATGCGTGCACCAGAGTGCAGAGAGTGACTGCATGTGTATGTATGTGTGAAGCGATAGAAAACTATTTTCTTTTCCCTTTATGAAAAACTGTGAACTGTCAAAGGTTTAGAGTTCCCATATTGTAGAAAGCCTGTATTCAGAAACTGTGCCTTAAAACGAGCCGTCAGGACTTCTGTAACTCTGTGATGTCACAACGAAACAGCCGCCACCCTCAAGCATGTCCCAGCACGGCCCACCTGGACCCAGCGTCCAATTTTTCAGGATATGGTATCCAAGTGTTTACGTGAAATCTGCTATATTTTTATTCCATCACTCAACTCACCTGTTGTTACTAGAGTTTCGGAGAGAAGCCTGAGAGACGAGATGTGAAGCTACATTGAGATGATTTTGGTTCTTAAAACCACAAATATATCTTCTTATGGATCAATACTTCAAATAAAACACTGGAAAAGTGTAACATATGGGACCTTGAGGGACTACAGCCACATATGAGAAGAGGATTTGTAGAGAAAATCAGAAATGCAGCTTGGAGCTGTGTTTATCAAGTGACAACATCATAGTTTACCTTATTGAACATCACATTGCGATAACAGTGTGTGTGTATACTCTAGCAGCTCGCGCATCAAGGCCTGTTTCCCCCCTTGTCTCAAATAAGCAGCAGTCAGTGCAGCAGCATGGAATGTGGTTCAGTTTTGATCCTCTAACCTGGGAGAGAGTAGCATCCAATGTTAGCAGCAGGTTAGCAGCTGTGTTTTTGTGTTGAGTTCCCCTCGAATTACCAAGTGAATTCTTTCAAATTAAAACCGTTAAGTTGCCAGTTACTCACCTGGAAGCCGCCCAGTGCAACCACAGTCTGATATGTTGGCCACTGAGCACTGTGGAGCAGTTGGTAGAGCAGGTTCAGGGCCTCGCTTGAGGGCATCTCGGCAGTGGTGATGCTGCTCTGTCACTTTCCCAACCCAGGTTTGTGCTGCTAGTCAAGGAGCAGGGATATAGCTCACACTGAGGACAGAGACTAAGCCCTTTGTATTTTTTCTGGGGATTTAGGGGTTTGAGCAATGAACAATTTACTGACTTTCTACATTAAAAAAGTAAGCAGTAGAAGTAAAACTTTTCCACTATGTTTAGAAATTTAAATTTGACTCATTTTTAGTGAACATTCAAGAATTTATTCACCAGATTGTTACACCTGCCAGGGTGGAGAAGACTTTTAAACACCCTAATTGTTTCAGGACAGTGATGGACCCTCATGGGAAATGAAATTTGAAACAGTTCATTGAATAAATAAAACCTAAAAAATTTAAATAATGAAGAAATTTCAAAGAGCTCTATGCAGGGATTGAACTGGTGACAAAACCTGCGTCACTAACCGTGAGGTTTCTGTTGCTATGGTGGATGTTGTTTCAAGTCGCCTCCTTTTTAATCTTTACTAGACATTTTGGCTGCTATCAGTCTGGTGCACATGCTCTGCTGTGTAATGCTGTCTGTGAAGGAATTTTCTTACTTTTTGTGCTCTTCTTATTTTGTTAGACAATGGTTCGCTGGGATAGCTGGGGAAACCAAGGTCTTATAGATAAGGATGAAGGCAGAAGCATAATTTAGAGAAAACTTTCTGAATTCAGTTCCAGACAAGGTGAGGCAAAAGGGCATGACACATGTAGCAGTAGGTAGGTACAGACATCATTTTCTTTCCTTGCTGCATCAAGATTTCAATAAGTATATATAAAATATATGCCTATACCCCTGCCTGATACATCTGAATCTGAACTTGTGGTGAACTGTGAAAAATAAATAAAACAACATCTTGGACAGGGTGGACTTAAATCTGAACAGGTTTTTCTGATGGAGTCTTGTTCTGATTTTGGACTGAGATCACATGACTATTGTATGTGAAAGGGACCCACTCGTAGTGATGAACCCATAGAGGATTATCACCTGACTCTGCAGGTCCACTCAGCTCCACAAAGCATTTTTTTGCGTGGTTATTCCTTTTATGGCCCACAACTGTACTGTTTTGATTCACTCTAACAGCTCTCTAAAAGCTCACTCTACACAACCTGCCCAGCAACAAATGGCAGACAGACACAGTTAGCAAGTAGCTGGTGAACACAGTAGAGCATTTAGTTGCTAAAGAGCCAGATATTTCCACCAGGAGTTAGTGGAGGATAAAAAAAATAGAGCTAAAAGAGCGAGAGATCAAGAGTTTGAAGGAATTATTAGGTTGGGTTGTTTGGTTGATTGCTGTGTGTCTGCTGAATATGTGAATAAGCAATTGTTTGCGAATAAGTTCTCCATATGAACTTAAAGTAATGCTATATATATTTTGAGAAATCAAGACATCTTTCCTGTACAAATAATAAGCAATAAGTCAATAATCAAGTGAATACACTAAGGAGTCTTTCTGTTACAGCCTTACATGGTCTGGCATGACCAGTAGCTTATGGTGGCTAACGATGACTCCTTACTGCTTGTACTATAGTTGCACTACGTTTTAGAACCATTATCCTGTAGCTGCCACTTGTGGTAACAGTGGCTGCTGTTTAGTAAAATTTACATAGCGTCGCTTTAAAAGTTGATAATATGTCAGTTATGTTTACATAGCTTGTCTCTGCTGCCCATATTATTATTTAAGGTTTAACATCCCTTTGTAAGATATTGTATTGCCTTTTTTAAAGTTCTATCACCAATAGTTCATCCACTGGAATAAATAGATTAGTTTGAATTGTTCAAATTATCAAATATCTCACCCCTCAAACCTGCCGGCTCTGTTTATCAGAGCTTTGCAAAAATAAAACAGCAGGAGATTTTTCAGATCTTGTTACAATAATACCTACCCAGTCTGCCGTGATCAATGATCTCTTCTGTGACATCTTAGACTTTAAACTGCCGTCATGGTTGCACCACGGGAGGTCGTCAGTCAAACCTGGAATTATGGGAGAGGCAGCTGAAAAATCATAGTCTTCATCACAGAGGGGAGGCACGAGATAAAGACTGAGCGAACATCATCATTATCATTATCATCGTTTCATTGCTTGTATTGTCACTGTGACCTTCATCATTCATCAGTTTAATCATGATCATCATTATTTTCACCCTCCACAAATGTGCGCTCCATTGTTGCTCCGTCTGTCCCTGTTATTCCCGTCGTCTCTGTGCCAAACAGCGTCTCTGATCCTCCGGAGTCACATGTGGCCTCCTGCCCTCGTCTGTCAGCATTTACACACCAAATGATGTTTGACCAGGATTCAAGGCTTTTCTGTTTCCATCCCTAATGCATGTGAATGACCTGATTGTCTACGCCTGTCTGGGTATGTGCATATATGTGTGCGCGATTGTGTTAGGCGAGGTGTAGGGGTGTAAGGTTGTGAGTAATGAGGTGATTTTTATTCGTACTCCTTGTCCTCTTGCCCTGTCAAGACCACAGATTCAATTTGTGTGTTGAGATAGAAAGAGAGTGATAAAGTGTGTGTGTGTGTGTGTGTGTGTGTGTGTGATTGAGAGAGAGCGAGAAATTCCTGCCAAAGGATTCTCATCTTTGAGCCCAGAATCAGATCAGAGATGGATGCAGAGATGAATGCTATTTTTGCCAGGCTGTGTGTTTACCTCCGCGTGCGTGTGTGTGTGGGAAAGGAGATGGAGAGCTCAAATTTAACAACTTGGCAGAAGCTTGAGAGAAAGAGAAAGAAAGAGATAGAGGAAGAGATGAGAGGTGGAAACGGGGGCATGAGAGACAAAAGGTGATGGTTAAGTGTGAACGGAGGAGTGTGTGGAGTGAACAAGTGATTTTGTTTTTGGGAAAAGTGGAATTTCAGATTACAGGAGAGCAGATAATCTGACAGGAGAGACTGGAGCTGCTGTGAAGCCCAGTGGGCAAATGAATAAATGATATATATGCACAAAAACAATGCATATGCAATTTTCCACTTAGAAACTGGTATTTATTTATAACAAAATAAAGTCATGAAAGTGTGTGTACCAGCTTTTGTACACATACACACAGACTGATATGGGATTTGGTTTTAGAGGTCCACAGTCGTAACACTTGACATTAATTACCCTATTTAGCATTTATAAGTACATGAACATATAATAAATAACACACTATAATACAGGTGTAAGCAGATTCAAGTGTTTATTAATGTATTTGTGAACAACTATAACTCCTCCTGTGGTCCCCCCATAAGCGGATGCTGGTGTATGAACAAATAATAAATGGCAATATAATAAAATACAGTTGCAATAATATAAATTATGTCTTGACAAAAGAAATAATTGAATTGTTGACAAAATAATGCACATGAATAAACACTTACAAATGTCCTGACATCTGCATGAAGCCTGGACTCCAGTGATGGCCACTTTAATATTTGCATAATGTGTTGTTTGGTACATAGATGTAGAGTATGAACGTTGCCTATGAACATAATCCAAGCAGCAATTATGTTTCCCAGCACAACACAATTTGGGAAATAAATTAGCACTATAAAAACATAATTTCTAGGAGACAGGGTTAAGAAGGGAAGGCTTAACTCAAGTTACTACAGAGTCATAAAAGAAAGTCTTACCCTGCAGAAATTTGTGCCATTCACTTTTTATGATTTTTTATGCCGTACTATACTATGATGTTTTTATGACTTTTTATGCGTTACTATACTATGACTTTTTATGACTTTTTATGCCGTACTATACTATGACGTTTTTATGACTTTTTATGCGTTACTATACTATGACTTTTTATGACTTTTTATGCCGTACTATACTATGACGTTTTTATGACTATTTATGCGTTACTATACTCTGACGTTTTTATGACTTTTTATACATTACTATACTATGACTTTTTATGCCTTAATATATTATGTCGTTTTTATCACTTTTTATGCCTTACTATACTAAGTCGTTTTATGACTTTTTATTCCTTACTATACTCTGACTTTTTATGACTTACTATACTATGACGTTTTTATGACTTTTTATGCGTTACTATACTATGACTTTTTATGACTTTTTATGCCTTACTATACTATGACGTTTTTATGACTTTTTATGCGTTACTATACTATGACTTTTTATGACTTTTTCTGCCTTACTATACTATGACGTTTTTATGAATTTTTATGCCTTACTACACTATGACGTTTTTATGACTTTTTATGCCTTACTATACTATGTCGTTTTATGACTTTTTATGCCTTACTATACTCTGACTTTTTATGATTTACTATACTATGACGTTTTTATGACTTTTTATGCCTTACTATACTATGACGTTTTTGTCAACTTTTTAGGCCTTACTATACTATGACGTTTTTATGACTTTTTATGCCTTACTATACTATGATGTTTTTATGACTTTTTATACCTTACTATACTATGTCATTTTTATGACTTTTTACGCCTTCCTATACTCTGATGTTTTATGCCTTACTATACTATGACGTTTTGATCAACTTTTTAAGCCTTACTATACTATGCCGTTTTTATGACTTTTTATGACTAACTATACTATGACTTTTTATGCCTTACTATACTATGAAGTTTTTATGACTTTTTATGCCTTACTATACTATGTCTTTTTTATGACTTTTTAAGCCTTACTATACTATGACTTTTTATGCCTTAATATATCATGTCGTTTTTATGACTTTTTATGCCTTACTATACTATGACTTTTTTATGCCTTACTATACTATGACGTTTTTATGACTTTTTATGCCTTACTGTGTTATGACCTTTTTATGACTTTTTATGCCTTACTATATTATAACATTTTTATGCCTTGATATACTATGTCGTTTTTTGACTTTTTAAGCCTTACTATACTATGACGTTTTTATGCCTTACTATAATATGACTTTTTATGCCTTACTATACTATGACATTTTTATGCCTTGATATACTATGTTGTTTTTTGACTTTTGATGCCTTACTATACTGACGTTTTTATGACTTTTTATGCCTTACTATACTATGACGTTTTCATGACTTTTTATGCCTTACTATACTATGACGTTTTCATGACTTTTTATGCCTTACTATACTATGACGTTTTCATGACTTTTTATGCCTTACTATACTATGACGTTTTCATGACTTTTTATGCCTTACTATACTATGACGTTTTCATGACTTTTTATGCCTTACTATACTATGACGTTTTCATGACTTTTTATGCCTTACTATACTATGACGTTTTCATGACTTTTTATGCCTTACTATACTATGACGTTTTCATGACTTTTTATGCCTTACTATACTATGACGTTTTCATGACTTTTTATGCCTTACTATACTATGACGTTTTCATGACTTTTTATGCCTTACTATACTATGACGTTTTCATGACTTTTTATGCCTTACTATACTATGACGTTTTCATGACTTTTTATGCCTTACTATACTATGACGTTTTCATGACTTTTTATGCCTTACTATACTATGACGTTTTCATGACTTTTTATGCCTTACTATACTATGACGTTTTCATGACTTTTTATGCCTTACTATACTATGACGTTTTCATGACTTTTTATGCCTTACTATACTATGACGTTTTCATGACTTTTTATGCCTTACTATACTATGACGTTTTCATGACTTTTTATGCCTTACTATACTATGACGTTTTCATGACTTTTTATGCCTTACTATACTATGACGTTTTCATGACTTTTTATGCCTTACTATACTATGACGTTTTCATGACTTTTTATGCCTTACTATACTATGACGTTTTCATGACTTTTTATGCCTTACTATACTATGACGTTTTCATGACTTTTTATGCCTTACTATACTATGACGTTTTCATGACTTTTTATGCCTTACTATACTATGACGTTTTCATGACTTTTTATGCCTTACTATACTATGACGTTTTCATGACTTTTTATGCCTTACTATACTATGACGTTTTCATGACTTTTTATGCCTTACTATACTATGACGTTTTCATGACTTTTTATGCCTTACTATACTATGACGTTTTCATGACTTTTTATGCCTTACTATACTATGACGTTTTCATGACTTTTTATGCCTTACTATACTATGACGTTTTCATGACTTTTTATGCCTTACTATACTATGACGTTTTCATGACTTTTTATGCCTTACTATACTATGACGTTTTCATGACTTTTTATGCCTTACTATACTATGACGTTTTCATGACTTTTTATGCCTTACTATACTATGACGTTTTCATGACTTTTTATGCCTTACTATACTATGACGTTTTCATGACTTTTTATGCCTTACTATACTATGACGTTTTCATGACTTTTTATGCCTTACTATACTATGACGTTTTCATGACTTTTTATGCCTTACTATACTATGACGTTTTCATGACTTTTTATGCCTTACTATACTATGACGTTTTCATGACTTTTTATGCCTTACTATACTATGACGTTTTCATGACTTTTTATGCCTTACTATACTATGACGTTTTCATGACTTTTTATGCCTTACTATACTATGACGTTTTCATGACTTTTTATGCCTTACTATACTATGACGTTTTCATGACTTTTTATGCCTTACTATACTATGACGTTTTCATGACTTTTTATGCCTTACTATACTATGACGTTTTCATGACTTTTTATGCCTTACTATACTATGACGTTTTCATGACTTTTTATGCCTTACTATACTATGACGTTTTCATGACTTTTTATGCCTTACTATACTATGACGTTTTCATGACTTTTTATGCCTTACTATACTATGACGTTTTCATGACTTTTTATGCCTTACTATACTATGACGTTTTCATGACTTTTTATGCCTTACTATACTATGACGTTTTCATGACTTTTTATGCCTTACTATACTATGACGTTTTCATGACTTTTTATGCCTTACTATACTATGACGTTTTCATGACTTTTTATGCCTTACTATACTATGACGTTTTCATGACTTTTTATGCCTTACTATACTATGACGTTTTCATGACTTTTTATGCCTTACTATACTATGACGTTTTCATGACTTTTTATGCCTTACTATACTATGACGTTTTCATGACTTTTTATGCCTTACTATACTATGACGTTTTCATGACTTTTTATGCCTTACTATACTATGACGTTTTCATGACTTTTTATGCCTTACTATACTATGACGTTTTCATGACTTTTTATGCCTTACTATACTATGACGTTTTCATGACTTTTTATGCCTTACTATACTATGACGTTTTCATGACTTTTTATGCCTTACTATACTATGACGTTTTCATGACTTTTTATGCCTTACTATACTATGACGTTTTCATGACTTTTTATGCCTTACTATACTATGACGTTTTCATGACTTTTTATGCCTTACTATACTATGACGTTTTTGTGACTTTTTATGCCTTACTATAATATGACAGTTTTATGGCTTTTTATGCCTTACTATACTATGTCATTTTCATCAACTTTTTATGCCTTACTGTACTATGACGTTTATATGACTTTTTATGCCTTACTGTACTATGACGTTTTTATGACTTACTATACTATGACTTTTTATGCCTTACTGTACTATGACTTTTTTATGACTTTTTATACCTTACGATACTATGACTTTGTATGCCTTACTATACTATGACGTTTTTATGACTTTT
>NW_019174290.1:1349140-1351967 GCF_002260705.1 Seriola dumerili
TTTTTTTATGAATTTTTACGCCTTACTTTACTATGACATTTTCATGACTTTTTATGCCTTATTATACTGTGATATTTTTATGCCTTACTACACTATTACTTTTTTTTATGAATTTTTATGCCTTACTTTACTATGACTTTTTATGCCTTACTATAATTTGACTTTTTAATAACTTTTTGTGCCTTCATTTATTATGACTTACTTACTATGACGTTTTTAGACTTTCATGCCTTACTATACTATGTCTTTTTTATGGCTAATTACATTATGACTTTTTATGCCTTACTTTATTATGGCTTTTCAAGCCTTGCTATTTTATGGCTTTTTATGCCTTACTATACTATGTCATTTTCATGACGTTTTTATGACTTACTATACTATGACGTTTATATGACTTTTTATGCCTTACTATACTATGACGTTTTTATGGCTTAATTGTCGTTTTTGTGACTTTTTATGCTTTACTATACTCTGACTTTTTATGCCTTACTATACTATGACGTTTTCATGACTTTTTATGCCTTACTATACTATGACGTTTTTTATGAATTTTTATGCCTTACGGCACTATCACGTTTTTGACTTTTTATGCCTTACTATACTATGACGTTTTTTATGAACTTTTTAGGCCTTACTATACCATGACGTTTTTATAACATTTTTATGACTTTTTGTGCCTTACTATACTATGACGTTTTTTATTAACTTTTTAGGCCTTACTATACCATGACATTTTTATAACATTTTTATGACTTTTTGTGCCTTACTATACTATGACTTTTTATGCCTTACTATACTATGACTTTTTATGCCCTACAATACGATGTCGTTTTTGTGACTTTGTATGCCTTGCTATACTCTGACGTTTTGTGCCTTACTATACTATGACGTTTTTATCAACTTTTTAAGCCTTACTATACTATGCCGTTTTTATGACTTTTTATGCCTTAATATACTATGACATTTTTATGCCTTGATATACAATGTCGTTTTTTGACTTTTGATGCCTTACTATACTATGATGTTTTTGTCAACTCTTTAAGCCTTACTATACTATGACTTTTTATGCCTTACTATACTCTGACTTTTTATGCCTTACTATACTATGACGTTTTTATGACTTTTCATACCTTATTATACTATGAAGTTTATATGCCTCAGTACAATATGACTTTTTATGCCTTATTATACTATTACTTTTTATGACTTTTCATGCCTTATTATACCATGACATTTTAATGACTTTTTATGCCTCTCGTTTTTTGACTTTTTAAGTCTTACTGTACGATGACTTTTCATGCTTCACTGTACTATGACGTTTTTATGACTTTTTATGCCTGTCTATGCTATGACTTTTTTTGGCTTTTGATGCCTTACTATACTATGACATTTTTTACCTTTTATGCTTCAGTACACTATGACATTCATGACATATTATGCCTTACTGTATTATGTCATTTTCATGATACTTTTCATGCCTTACTATACTATGACAATTTTAAGACTTTTGATGCCTTACTATAGTATGCTTTTTTTTTTTTTTTTACATTTTTTATGCCTTACTATTTTATGTCGTTTTTCTGCCTCACTGTAGTAGGTCAATTCAATCAGGAGAGACTGATAAGAAGAACAAGAGATTATGAGAATGAAAGTAAAATGAAATTTATTGTGAACAGAATGAATAGATTTTTGGCACTTAGACCCCGGGAGGAAATGGATTATTATGAACAAGATCCATAGGTTTAATGTCCTTCCAATAAGAAGAATCTTCCCCTGGAGTATAAACACAGGTGGTGGTGATGAGGAATGGAGCTCAGGAATGGGAAGGTCTTGATGAGGGAACTTCTGATTGGGTGGTTTGATTGGAGATGGTCTGGCGTCCAAGGTTGAGGTGGAGAAGGGGTGGAAGTGGGTCGCAGATTATTCGCAGTGCTGAAATGACAGCTGTATGACAACAGAGACGGAGACAATTTTAAAGTTTCAAAGCTTATGGGTGACTGGCTGAAGGCCGCCATGTTGTGATTGTGTAAAGATGTGAATGAGTGGGTGAAACTTTTAGATGGCGGGAAATGGTGCTTGTTACTTAGTTTTATGCCTTACTACACTATGACATTTTGATGAATTTTTATGCTTGACTATACTATGTCGTTTTTATGACTTATAATGCCTTACTATGATGTTTTTATGACTTTTTATGCCTTACTATACTATGTCATTTTTAGAACATTTTATGCCTTACTATACTCTGACGTTTTTATGACTTTTTATGACTTACTATACTATGAATTTTTATGCCTTACTATATTATGTCATAGAGGCATAGTATAGTAAAGGACATAGTATATCAAGCCATAAAAAAATACTATATATACTCGTATATAAGTTTATATATATATATATAGTGTATATATATATATATATATATATATATATATGAAAAAAGATAGTATAGACACGCATAAGAAGTCGTTAAAAACGACATGGTATAGTAAGGCATAAAAAGTCATAAAAACGTCATAGTACAGTGAAGCATGAAAAGTCATCGTACAGTAAGACTTAAAAAGTCAAAAAACGAGAGGCATAAAAAGTCATTAAAATGTCATGGTATAATAAGGCATGAAAAGTCATAAAAAGTAATAGTATAATAAGGCATAAAAAGTCATATTGTACTGAGGCATATAAACTTCATAGTATAATAAGGTATGAAAAGTCATAAAAACGTCATAGTATAGTAAGGCATAAAAAGTCAGAGTATAGTAAGGCATAAAAAGTCATAGTATAGTAAGGCTTAAAGAGTTGACAAAAACATCATAGTATAGTAAGGCAT
>NW_019174290.1:1359985-1394842 GCF_002260705.1 Seriola dumerili
AGGCATAAAAAGTCATAGTATAGTAAGTCATAAAAAGTCATAAAAACGTCATAGTATAGTAAGGCATAAAAAGTCATAAAATCATCATAGTATACTAAGGCATAAAAAGTCATAAAATCATCATAGTATAGTAAGGCATAAAAAGTCATAAAAACGTCATAGTATAGTAAGGCATAAAAAGTCATAAAATCATCATAGTATAGTAAGGCATAAAAAGTCATAAAAACGTCATAGTATAGTGAGGCATAAAAAGTCATAAAAAGTCATAGTATAGTAAGTCATAAAAAGTTGATAAAAACAACATGATATAATAAGGCATAAAAAGTCAAAAATGACACAGTATAAGTAAGGTTCATAATAACTTTTTATGCCCAACTATACTCTGACTTTTTATGCCTTATTATACTATGATGTTTTTATGACTCTGCATCCCATACTACAGTATGATGTTTTGTGCATTTTTTATGACCTATAATATTATCTAACCTGTTGGTATGGTGGTTAGAGCTGTTACCTTCCAATGTGAGGTTTGTAGGTTCATATCCCAGGCCTGGTCTTTCATTTTGAAGTTCATGCCTCACATTTGATGGATTTATTACACCATGTTATACTATGACATTTTTATGACGTATTATGCCTTACTATGTCGTTTCTTGAATTTTTATGCCTTATTATACTATGTTGTTTTTATGAGTCTTCATGCCTTTCTATACTATATAGTTTTTATGCCTCAGTATAGTATGTCATTTATGACATTTTAATTGCTTAATATAACGATGTTTTCATGACATTTTTTAATGCCTTACTATACTTTGACTTTTCATGCCCTAATATACGATGACTTTTTTATGCCTTTGTTACGTTGAGGGATTGAGGGGGAGGTAATAATAAATGAAATACAAAGCCAGGCAAAATAGAAAAGAAAGAGGAAAACAGATTCAACAAATAATTAGGAATTTTATTCACAATTTAAAAAAAAAACTACAACAGAAAACCAACAGTGGAACAGTCAACCACTAAAATAAAATAAACCAAATTAACAATAATCACCTCATAGGATCACTATCAGCTAAACACTATTGCTGCATTACACCTATAATAGGATATATTACAATGACATGTATACATCCTCTGGGCATATGAAGGTATACAAGTTAATAACATTTATGAAATACTCATAGTAAAATGCAACTTTATTAAAACAACATGCTTGTTAAAATTCTACATGTTTGTATATGATTTTCTTAATAATTTATTGTCAAATTTAAACATACATGTTTATCATTTATATTTACATATATGAACATATATTGACACATTGAGATGGATATATATTTAAATAACATGTTTACAATATAAATATTACATCATAATAACAGATTTCATATGTAATTTTATACATATATATGCTATACTTTAAATACATATATGATACTACCATCTATATATCTCATATATGAAAATTCAACACATGTACACATCTTACATTTGCGCATGGGCCTTCCTGAATGTAAACTTGTATATGTCAATAAACCATTTGGTTGGTTTGGAGAGGTGGCGGGGTTGTTGAATCCCTACCAATGTTGAGGCCAAACCTATGCCCTTGCTTCAGACTAAAACTGCATGGAGCTGGTTTGGGATGGACTGGACAGAGGGTGAAAGCAAAGACATTTGAAAGTGCAACATATTTGTGGGAACCTCTGCAACAGTGTTGAAACAAACTTTCAGAACAATATTTGGATGAGTCAAAGATTTAGATTCAATTCAGTTCATTTCACACATATTCCATGATTCCTGGTTATTTAAATGTAAAATGCAAATTTATATACCAACTTCAAAAAATGGACTTGTCAACATTTTTGTCTGATAGTGCAAATAAATACAATTAGTAACAAATGGCCCTGCATGGCTACAGCTGTACCTATTGCACTGAAACATTTGTTTCTTAGTTATGTAAAAACACTATTAACACAGCTGTAAAAGCAAAGCGTTTTCAGCTGTTATGTCATTTTAATGATCTTGACTCATGTAGGTAGAACATGAGAGAGGCCAACACACAACTCTGGTACTCACTAATCAAAGTACTACCATGCAGTGCCACCAGCGGTCAAATACTCCACAGTGTCCCTTTAATCTTTCCACAGGTTGAGTCACAAGGTCTCAGTAGAGTTTCATACACAGTCATTTCCACAAGCTTGATTTTTACTCCAGCAGGAGTAAATAGCTTCACTTGCTGTCAGTCCACATGTGCAATAAAACACATCAGATCATAAATTATTACCCAATCCTGAGCGATCAATCACCGGGCTGTTAGGGCTCACAGTATGTAACGGTGCGTAATGATACAATGGCTGCTGCGGGGCTGTTAGCGGATGCTGACTATGCAAGACTAAGGAGAGAGAGCGAGTCTTATTTTCTAGCCTGTGATGGTGATTTAAGTTTATGCTCAGTGCAGGTTTAATAGAGGTGTATCAACACTCTATGTAATGGAGGCTGGTTGAGCACATTTTTTAGTTCATATGAATGAACAAAAACAAGGTGAAAAATAATCAATATTAAAAAAAATGGAGTGGAAATCTAATTATGAAAAAAGATAATTTTCAAAACAAACTTACACACAAAAAAAATATATTTATTTTTCTTTCTTGAATGGAATCTGGTGCATAAGTGCATCAGCTGCTCATTGGTGTTTTCTCTTCATTATGTAACAAACATACTGCAAACTATGGACCAGTCAGACAGGCCTACTTTATAAAAAAAAAAATTAAAAGCAGTTGGAAAAATACTGTCCATGCAAGTTTTCAGTTTTGCACACGCACAACTTTTTCTTGCCTCGAATCCCGTTTTATACATGTGACCGACTTTCTCAGTCTAGTCTTTTCCTCGTCCTTAGAGATAGTAACAGAAGCCAAGATGAAGAGTGAGGATTTTTTTTTAATATAACCCAAATTAATTTGATGAAGAGAGGATGAAGTGTCCACAGCCTGATACGATATCATTAAAGTTGTCTGATGTCTCTCAGGTTGGGTGGAGGCTCCAATAAACATCCAAATGAGACGAGTCAGAGTGGCCCGCAGAGCAGATCCATCTTGGTTTATTGATAAAGCACGGCAACAGCAGCAGACACATTTCAGCGCTCAGCCGTCATCAGCTCCGCGCTCTAATTATCCATGTGTCTACCTGAATGAACAGGTGCAACGTGTGCCATTTGCAAACATCAATATATTTAGGTGAAATGAATTACCATACCTCAGTGTAATTACAAATGAGACCATGGCAAAGACAGTAAATAGCCTCTATTTTCCTAGTTTGCATGAGTTTTAGTTAAAATTAAGAGCACATTTCCCATAAATACTGATTTAAAGACGTTGTTTCTGCTTCCCGGTCTCTCCCTGGCATATATCTGCATACATTTATTATCTCTTTGGATTTTCTTCAAGAGATAAAGATGTTGAAATTTATTTTCCTTTAACCTTTTCACTCCTTCCACCATCTACAACAGCGATAAATCTGTTTCTCTGCACTGCAGAAGTCTCCATGTTATCAAGCCATAAATTGGCCTAAAAGTCTTATTTTTTGAAAATGTAATGTGAAAGTAAAGAAATCTGACAGTGTGGCAAATTAATTCAAGTGTCATCAATACAAATGTATTGTTTTTAAAAGATTGTTCACGATCAGGTGTTGCAGTATTTTTCTTTTATTATGGTGCAGCAAACTGCCTTATACTTAGAAATCCTTGATAAAATATTCATATATGAAGCTGGTTTAAAAATCTTACTGCAGCAGAGTTTTTCTTGTCACCTGTTTTAAGAAAACTAGACCTTTATTACTCTGTGGCTCAATACCAGACAAAAAATGGTCCAGTGATAGACTCAACAAACCTTAGACAGTAATGTTTAGAGCAGGAATGTGGAGTATTGATGAAAAGGTTAATTGTTCACATGGCTTGTTCTTGAAATAGTGAAAAAAATGGTATCAATCGGTTTCAACCTCTTCACGTCGTCTTCAGGTTCATTTGAATCATCAACTATCTTTACCTTTACTGTCTATTTGTGATTTGTTTGGAGTGTTTCTGTATTTTCTAAATGACACTAATTATCACCCATCTGTTGACTCCATTATCCAATCAGGACACATCTCTGAATGAATGTATAAAAATGTCAGTTTCAGGTACTGTCTCCTGATTCAACTGAACAAGCCATGAAGCCAATAAAGGTCCCATATCAAAACTCCACATTACTCCTGCTTAGCTACTGTACACTGAAGTGATTTTTTTTTTTTTTTTTTACAATATTTATTATGTATAGAGCACTTTTCAAAAAGTCTATAAATAAAAGTGCTTCACTTAAGACAACAACTTCAAAACAAGCAGATCATGAAAACAAAATAAAATAAAATAAAACCATTTACATGTTCAGTGGAGATGTTATAACAACAGTAATCGCCACCTGCTTTGTGGTGGAAACAATCCGGTAGACATCATTCAGAATCAGGTCATTCCTCTCTGTTAGAGTCTTGTTTGTTTATACTGATCACACTAATGTCTCAAAATTAAGGCGGTAATGACGCATTTATTTTGAAATGCTAAGCTAAGCATTGGCACGTGCGTTTGAGGAAAAATCGTCCCGAGAAGATCCTGTCACCATCTGTGTGGTCGATTTGTCTCCACAGCGTGCCGGTGACAGGTGTAAAAGGAGAGACAGACAGAGCAAAAGACAGACGGAGAGAAGTCGACACAGAGCTCAGTTGAAAGAAAATCAAAATCAGCCACATAAGTTCCTCCTCGCTTTATCACAGCCCCACACATCCACGCTGCACGTGCACAGACGCCTCCGAGATGTGACAGACGATCGTCTAGCGACATGACACACGATGGAAAACAAAACTGAAAACAAACAAAACGAATCACAAAGTCTGAGGAGGTGCATTTCATATGCAGGGAAACTACCGGGAAACAAGAGAGAGGGACAGAGCCTAACAGATGGAGGTGCATGTTTGTGTTTCTGTGTCTGTACTTGTGCGTGTATTGGTGAGGGGGGAGGGGGGGTCGGATAACTTGAGAGAAAAGTGCTTCTTATCCACTGAGCTCTGCAAACAAGGACAAAACCATTGAACAAATAATATAAACTCGGTGATAAACAGAGGTGCAGCTGGAAAGTTTGTGGCAGAGGGTTTGCCTTTCATTCACACTGGCACATCACCCCCCCCCCCCCCAAAATAAAAAAATGAAAATAAAAAATAAAAAAACAAAACACACATTTTAAACTGTTATGGTTTATTTTTGAATTAAAATCAGATTTCAAAGACCATACACGCTTGGGGCAACAAAGATTAGCCTCAAATAGCTGATTATCTGTGGGAAATTAGCATCTTTGCCTGTATGTGTTTGCAAAAGTCTGTGTGTCTTGTCCTAAAGCATCTAATTTGAATTCTTCAAATGTTAAATTTGCAAGGTGGGACTCACACTCACATAAACAGACAGATGTCTCTTGGGATTATGCAAAATGGTCACAAATCTGCAGCCTAGTCAGATCTTTTCCACACAGCACCTAAAACCATATTAAATCTTCCCTGGTACATTATTTTGGTGAGGAAAAATGACTAATAGAATAATCCCTCGTCGTTGCTTTAGAACCCGACTCTAAGCTCATCACAAATCCAAAACAATTCCCATCTGAGGCAGAGGAAACCAAAAATAAGCTGTGAAGATGCTGTTTTTGTGGATGAGGAAGGCAGGTGAGGCTGCGGTGAACGACAGAGCCCTTCGCCAGTATCAAATGGTGTTTGAGGGATAAGTCCTGTGATCGCAGGCGTAAATGTGAGGTACTTCATTTGGAATAGATTTGTAAAAGTGCCCAGCCATGTTTAACCACATGAATATTCATCTGGGAAAGCTCTTCTCTTCAGCCAGCAGAGTATTTCTATGATCCAGGCCAATTCTCTTTATTTTAAAAGATTTTTTTGGTACACTGTAAATTTGAACAGTAGTGGAAAAACTACTCGGATCTAACTATTCAGCTGCTAAACGGCCAGATATTTCCCTCAGGAGTTGGTTAAAGACTTGACTCAGATTAGCCAGACACATGACTCCAAATTAATGCTGATGTTGCTTTGTATCTGCTGGATGTTAGCCGTTACTGTTAGCTAACAGGTCTGCAATATCAACTTTATTATGTCACAGTTTCCACTGCTGTAGCCAAAAACTGTCTATTGCAGGGTTAAGTAAAAGTTAAATATTTGGAAGTGTAAAATCTGTATACTTCCCCTTTCAGTAAAATTACAAAAGTATTACCAGTAAAATTAACTTAAATCTTGAAAAGTAAAAGGACTCATTGTGCAGCAGAATGGCCCTATGAATGTTACATTAAAGGAGCTATTTGTAAGTTTTAGCATTAACAGCTATTTACTTACCAGTCTAGAAGAAACTTTACTAGTTCAACATCAAAATTCATTCCTTTACTCACCAACAGCTGTCTCCAGTGGTGGAATGCAAAACCAGTTTTAACTCTTGTCTCTATCATGTATTTTCTTCTACTGAAGTTAGCGTGCTAACCAGCTAGCCCTGGTCTGTCTTGTCACTTTCCAATAGCAACTCACTATAGAGATGTAAGTATAAGTAAGTATAAGGTGTAGCGCTGCTCACATATCGTCAAGCAACAATCACCACCACACACTCCTGACAAGAAACCATGTTCAGCAGCAGAGAAAACTTACAAATAGCCCCTTTAATGTACATTATGTTAATTATTGCTGAAGCTGTGTCAGCAGCACGTGGTGGATGATAGTGAAGCTAATTTACCTACTTTAGTTAATAAACTGATCATACAGCTTGTGCTTAAAAATCTTATTCTGCAAAGCAACTAGTAACTAGTGGAGTAAAATAAAGTACAAATACTTGATTTTTCAAGTCACATCTGCATTTTAATTAGAGCATGTTGTGTTAATAATAGCTACATGTTCAAACAAATAAATGTAAAGGTCACTTGCTGTTATAGGAACTGGCTGGTCCACTGGCACAGTGGCCCACACAATGTTTTGCGTGTATGTGTGAATGTGTAGTTATGAGATGTGATCAGCAAGGATTGATAAAGTTGGATTTATAATATTCAGCGGGAGAGACTTTGTAAGGGTCTGAATTGTAGCATATCGCATGTTTTCAGGAAAATGTGACACCTCAAAGATAAGAGCAACCTTTTCATCAAATGTAGTGGATTTCCCTGCTGTTCTAGAAGTGTTAAACTTAAAATTTTCAAGCCTGTCAGGAGCTGAAATATGAAGAAACATCAAGAAAATGCATCCAAAAACAGTCTGACGTCCGACTTCTATCAGGGACTAATATGTCAAACACAGCTGGTTTTATCTTTGAAGGAATAAATGCGTTTGGTTGGTTTGGTGGGCGAAAACACTGATACAAAACATTATAAATCTTTAATAAGAATTCTAACTTGATGGAGATGATGACTCAAGCAAGAAATTTAAACAGTTGTCTCATTCCTTTATTCTAGTCTGATCAGATTTGACAGTTTGAAATAATCTCAGGCTCCTCTTGTGGTTTAGTTACTCAACAATCTCTGATTTTATGGATGTACTTCAACTTCAGTGGACGTATGAAAAGAGCAGCAGGCGTTTCAGTGCATCTGATTGGTGATGAATGGCCCTTTTTAATATGTGCATGTTCGCCAAGTATTCATTTGTAGAAACATAATACGGAGAATATGAGGAGGCAGACATAACAAAAGAGGAAGCGGTGGTGAAATATGACGGTGGTCAAACAGATTATTAGCAGCTTGTTGTGTCTGAGTGGAAGTGTAACTGTGAAAATGAAGCTCTGATGCAGCACCTCCTGCTCGCTCAGAGATGTCAATCAAACTGTGTGGTACTGGTGGAGTAAGCAATTCTTCAGAGTATTTACATAAAGAGTGGAGGAGAGGAAAGATGTCTCAGCTGATCTGAATGTAGAACAGTCTGATTTTATCATTTTGATAAATTATTATAAGTGTCTTTTCATGTGCAACATCACATAACAGCTCAAGCAGACCATCACTGTTGCCTAACCTCATCAGTTTACTATCACTGAGTAATTTGAGTACTCTGCCTGGCCAAAAGTATGTGGACACCAGTACATTAGACACATATGTAAACACTTCCAAAACACTTCGACTCATTTTGTTCCAAGCTTGCAACAATATTTTGGGATTTGCTCCCATTCAGCCACATCAGCAATAGTCAGGTAGACCACTGATCACTGGAAATAAAGCGCAGCTCACAGAGGTGTTGGATGGGGTTGAGGTCAGTGTTCTGTACAGACCAGTCAAGCTTTTCCACACCAACCTGGCCAAACCCTTCTCATACTGAGGGTTTGGAGTTATTATTCCATGGAGCAGGTCCTCATACGTGAAAAAGAAAACAGGTTGTTTGTCTGTACATTTTAAAAATCATCCATATGAAAAGTTTGGATAAGGAAAAGAAAATCTTTATGGTTAAAAGAAACCAAGGACTTGAGCTGTGGTCTGTAGTGTCAAAGTCATGTGTTTTGTGGAGTGGTTAAAATACTTTTTTTTTTTTTTGCTGATCACATCCACAGTATCTCACAGCTCGTCGCTCATCTTCCGGGCTGGTACTCCCGGCTGCTTCTCTAAACTGGGAGCACACTGATCCAAATCTATAGATAAGTACCTCACACAACCCCAAGTCAGCTAACCCGAACTATCACTTTAACAATACCACGCCTGATACCTATATTTATGTTATTTTAATGAAGATTTAATAGCCTCAGTATCACTGACACATTGAAATAACACAGCTGGAGACTACTTAATCTCACACAGCTTATTTTTTATAAGCTTCTTGATCCAAATACTGAGGGTCATGCTTCAAAAATATAAAGTTTATAAGCTTAAACTATTTATATGATATGAATAAAAGTCCATTCAGGAGAATGCCACAGTGACGTGACGTGATGCACTAGAAAGACGACTTCTCACTCTGTTGGATTTGTTGGCACTAAAAAAAAACACAGAGTTCATTCAGGGTTATATGTTGGTGTTCCAGAGTTGAGGATCTCTCTCACAAACTATCTTTGACAAGTGCTGACAGCAGCAAACCAACAACAGCCAAGTTTAAGATGGGAGCTACTGCTTTGCTAATGATCATTAGCATCAGAGCTTGGTGAATCTGTGTACTTTTCCAACCTCAGAGTCTGAACTCAAGGTCACTTCATTGCTGCACAACAAATAATATTTCACACGGCAGGTTGAAGGCTGAGGTAGACAAAACACAGCAGAGTGAAATGAAAATGAATGAAAGGAGCAGATTTTGATCTGTGATATTATAGGCAGCACAATCCATTAAAGTTTACCTGGATTGGCCTGATACTGACCTGATTAGGCTCCATCCACGCTGGTGTTGTTTAGTTTTAACCACATCACTTTTGCTACGTTTACACCTGGCGTCCTATTACTATTCAGGAGCTTTCAAGCCCCTAAAACGGAGACTTCAATCAGTATCCTTCCCTGATGCGTCATGCTCCTATCACGTGACCCTTCCCTTTTCTAATATGTTGCCGTATTTGCTTTGCAACGACTAACAGTTTGTTTTACAGCCGCCATGTCAGTTCAGTAACAGTTCCAACTTATCGCCGCTTCAAGCAAAGAAATCTCTGGTCTTACATTTCGCCATTGCTGTTCTTCATTCATAGTATTTTCTACAACCGAGCAACCAACTGCAGAGCAGACAATCTGCCTCCTGTTTACACCCACATGTGGATGCCCAGTGTACATGAATGGTCATGTGAGATGTGTTTTCAGGCGTGTTAGTATGGATGGAGATTATCTCTGATACGGAGCTAAAACGCTTGTCTGGACAGAGATCGTGTGCCGTTTTAAAACGAAACGTATTAGCATGGACACAGTCTAAGGATGAGCTCAGCTCCTTCACCTCCTACTCCTCGCTGTCTCTGTGCTTCTCTTTCACCCGCCTTCCTTTTCTGTTTGTGTGTGTGTGAGCGTCTGTGTGTATACACGATATAAAAACACATTTATCACATTGTGCTAGCCGTGGCTTACTGCCTCCTTCTTCCTTTCCAGCTCATGTGTGAATGTATTTGTATGTGCACGCTCATGCTGGGTTTTCTTTTACTTTAGGCAACACTGCCTTCCTTTAGGCATTTTGTTTACACAAATTCATGTTTTATGTATGTAACGCATGCAAACATTGTAGCTGTATTGCATGCTATGCATTTAAACTGTGTGTGTGTGTGTGTGTGTGTGCTGGCGTGAATGTCATCTTTTTATTGGCCAATTCTGTGAAGCAGTGTCCTTAGGTCAACAGATTTTATGAGGTTTAGACAAAAGATTTACAGAGTGTCATTGGATTTGTTACACACACATACCTGCATGCACGCACGCACACACACACACACACACACACACACACACACACACACACACACACACACCCAACCTCTCCATGCCAGGTCAGTTCAATCACACTTCTTGAGTCACAGTTGCTATGAAATAACCTTGGCGAGCTTTCTGTGGGTTTGTATGGAGCCAGATGAAGCACCGCCGTGATGAGGTGTTGACCTCAGCTCCCGCCTGGTTGGTTCAGTGCATTCAGAAAGTGTCCAGACCCCTTCACTTTTTTCACATTTTATTATGTTGCAGCCTTATGCTACAATTGTTTAAATTAATTTTTTCCCTCATCAATCTACACTAAACACCCCATAATGACAAAGAGAGTTGAAGCACCTTTGGGAACTGGATTTGGGGATTTTCTGCCATTCTTCTCTGCAGATCCTCTCAAACTCTGTCAGGGTGGATGGGAACTGTCTGTGGACATCCACTTTCAGGTCTCTCCAGGGATGGTCACTCGGGCCACTCGAGTTGTCCTTAAGCCACTCCTGCGTTGTCTTGGCTGTGTGCTGAGGGTCATTGTGCTGTTGGAAGGTGAACCTTTAGCCCAGTCTGAGGTCCTCAGTGTTCTGGACCCGGTTTTCTTAAAGGATATCTCTGCACTTTTCTGTGTTCAGCTTTCCCTCAACTCTGACCAGAGCTGTGCCTCGAAACAATCCTGCAATTGAGCTCTGCAGGCGGTTCCTTCCTCCTCATGGCTCGGTTTTTTCCACTGATATGCTTGTCAGCTTTGAGACCTTATGTAAACAGGTGTATGTCTTTCCAAATGGGAGGAACCTGAGCTAAATTTCAAGTGTCACAGCAAAGTGTCTGAATACTTATGTCAATGTGATATTTCAGTTTTTCTTTTATGATAAATTTGCAAAAAAAATTCTAAAATGATATCTTCACTTTGTCATTATTGAGTATTGAGAGTAGAATCATGAGGAGAAAATCAATTTAAAAGGATTCTGAGGCTAAAATTACATACAAACAACAAAAAGTGAAGGCGACTGAACACTTCCTGAATGCACCGTCGCTGCTTTGAGTCTCATGTCACAGAGCAGCTTTCCCACACACACTCACAATACAAGTTAGGAGGTGGATACACGCTTTTTTTTTCTCGTCTCCATACACTGAAAATAATGAGGCTGCTGGTTCCCATGATGCCTGACTGGCCGGGTACCCCTCCCTTCATGGCCAATGAAGTGGCAGACACTCGCTCATTACAGCTTAAGGAGGCACGGGCACATTGATGTACGCACACACACATACACACAAAGACACACACACACACACAGTCTGACTTCACCTAATGCTGATTTAGCAGCACATACCATCTGTCTAGAATGATTAACCTTTCCATCAATCACTGCTTTCCCCATTTTCCAGACACACATTTACAAAGCACGCACATGCCGACTCTCACAAGCAGCGAGTGAGAACACAATCACATTCATATAGACATGAAATAAGAAATCCAGGTTTTATCCTCAATATTTAAAAAAAAAAAAAACTAGGTTATTAGCGCCTGCCACTGATACGAGTTTATGGAATTTTCTCACGCCCTGAACATCAATCTTAATTAGCTTCTTGTAAGAAAAGGGCTCCTACATGAACACAGTATTATCAGTCATGGTTAGAAGAATAGTGCTTATTTTATAGGAGAGATTTCCATATTATTGTATTGTGTCTGCTCATGCTCAAACTATATTAAAGTGGATTGGGCTCTGTTGAAAATACACCAACCAGCTGCTCTCAGATACTGCGCTGCTATTGCTGCATCCTTCACCCAACAACATCCGTGCTCTGTAGTTTGAATGGGCAGTGGCGGCAGCGGCTGGTGCCGCTCCACCACTGCATCTACTGCCTACCCCTGACCCTACAAACTACAGGTTGCTACTGTGAGTTAGCAAAATAACATGATTAACAAAGCCAATTTGTCCAATATCAAACATGGATTGATTAACCCAGACAGGATCATCAAACTCTGAAGCTGATGTTATTCCTAGAATTTTCTTTTTAACTGATACGTTTATATTTATGTTTAGCTTGAAAGTTGAAAATCTGTCTAAAAAAATCCCAAATTATTTCCACTTCCCATCATTCATAAAAATGTAGATGACCACACACACTGATGATGCCAAATGAGGATTTTTTACAGGTCTGAAATCTCAATTTACTGCTGACTATTGAGTAAACTTCTGACAATGTATTATTATATGGCCAGTTGTAAATTAATGAAAGATGGAGGGATATTGGATGAAGCCACAGTCTTCGTCAGTGGATAGTTTTTGCTGTTGTCATGGAGATGGATATATTGACGTGAGCTCAATAGCTGGTATGATTTCATCCATTGGACTTTTAAGACATCTTATTTGTGCTGCCTTATATTTAAACATTCTTGATCTTGAAAACAACAGTTCCATTTACTAGATTATTCCAGAACTTTCAAACATGTTACACAGTCTTCATCATCATTGTGGGAGAATGAGAAGTCCTAAAGTGTAATAAATCATAACTCATAACGGCCACTGAGTTCACATGCAAACAGATGTGTCTCCATGACAACTCAGGAAACACCATCTGCTGATGAAGACTGCATGATATGACCGAAAGCCCCAGAAAAAGTAGTAAGTGGACCTTGAGTTGAGATTGTTTTGTCAAAGATAGGTTTGCTCACTGCTGGTGAAGAGTTGTTTAACTCTGCGTGCCGTGGTAGTTGCTATGGTCACACACAGCAAGTTGGAAAAAGTTCAAACATCATCAGCTCAGGTGGCAGCAGCAAATACTGTAATAATGTGTGTAGGTGGAGAGAGAAACAACCCCCCCCACCACCACCACCACCACCCCCACCACCCCCATCAGCTGCTGCTGCTGACCGCTGCTGCAGGTCCGCAGTGTTTACATTAGACACAATAGAGGAGGAGGTGGTAATTGCTTGTTGTCAGAATCAGAGGACAGTTGTTTATGTTTCGAGGGAGACGCCAGTGTCAATCAGGTGAAACCGCAACCACAGTCCCAATGACGCAGATTAATTTAAGGATGTCTTTCTAACTTAACTGGAGCTTAGTTAGTCACTGTTTAATTTGTACAGAAATATGTACAATTTGAAAACATGTTCAGGTGCTTAAAGTTATTCACTAAATCCACCCTCTCTCTCATTTTTCTAGTTAAACACTCACTCAGTCTCGTTTACTCAAGGATGAGCGCAGATTAAATTAGGCTTGAAGGTCCCTTTGTTGTTCCCAAAAGCATACTAGTATTGCATGTTTACTGTACGTGCATTTCCTGCTGACACATAACAATATTTGCACACATGAGCAACCACAATGGCATACTAATGTTTCAAGCCTGGCCTGATTAATCTGTCTGTCTCTCTGTGTGTGTGTGTGTGTGTGTGTGTCCTGTTATGTCATGTGCCCTGCAGCTACTGTTTGGGAATTTCAGCCTATCTTTAGTGGAGACCAGGAAATAATATATTACTAGATTTTTGACAAAGATGAGACCCTTCATACACAGGACCATACTGATGCTGCTGGAATTGATGATTGATTGATCTCTGAGTTTAGAGACGTTTGATGAAATTAGAGCAGAACTATTACCCACAGACCGGACTGAGTTTCAAAGTGAAACAGTATTTGTGAGATCTGTACATAACATTTTAATGATTTATGTTTGCTCAGTGTGACCTTTTCTTTTTCCTCTTAGCTTAAATTTCCCATAAAAGTTTTCTATCTGAGGTTCATGCAAAGCTCAATAATTTCACTTAGGGAGATGAATCTGCTGAAGCTGAACTTTTATCAGTGCATTTGCAGTTAACTGACATTATGTTGCATGATTACTTTGTATTAAAGCCTTCCAAATTGCCAGTTAGCAAAATTGCAAGTGAAACTTTAGACTTAAGCAGTAAAAACTGCAGATGAATTTTAATGGCAGTGCATGAGGCAGCTGCTGTCATTTCATTTAGGTGGCTGGATCCCAAGCTCCGGGGCTAAACTGTGGGAGGTGCATTATGACAAAAACAGGTGGGGCAAAATGTTCATTAAAGCCAAATGACCAGACCGAGGCTGCAACGTTACTGACACAAAGCAAGAATAAATTAAATTGAAAAACAAGCAGCATTTCCATTGTTGAATCTTGTCAGCTGCAACTAGTGAACTGATGCTACACATTGCAAAGTATAAAAATCAGTTTTTCAGTAAACCTTTGAAAAAACATCCTGGTATAACAACCACTAATAAGCCAATGCTAATGTCAAGACATCCAGGCTTTTAGCACACACAGCAGCAGATACTGAAACTCATGAGACACAATAGAAGCACTTGTATTAAAATGGACTATAGATCAGTGGTCTCTAACCTGGGGGGTCACGGCTCCTCCAAGAGGTTACAAGATAAATCTGAGGCAGCACCAGATGATTAATGGCTTTGCAAAGGAAAAACTATCCTCACCTTTTCAGGCCTTGAAGAATTACACAAAATAAATAGTCTAAGGTCAGAGGGGAACACTTAGAAATCATAGCCATGTGCAACTCGTGGGTTGCTCCACTTTAAGGGGTCACAAGTCAAAAAGGTTTGGAACCACAGGACACAGAATATCTTGAGTAGATATTTTTTGTGCAGGGTTGGGGGTAAACCCGTCTGCGAGACCCCCCTGAGCTTAGCGTGCTGAGTCCAAAACAACTTTAAATTTAAATTTATTAAAATGCGAATTCAACAGATTTTTTGTTTTTACATTGCACTATGGTTTTTAATTGTGCCATGAGATTATGAGAGATTCACAAATTGTCAGTTCACCTCTCCCAACTTTCACCTGTCCCACCTTGGCTCCACATTTTGCTTCAGTCTAGCTTCCTCAGCTTCAAAAATGAAACCTTGACAGTAACCACAAACAGTCTTCTCACTTCAAATCATTTAGAAACCATTAGGTGAAACCACATTGATTTCATATCTGCTATTATTTACAGTCTGTTGTTAAAAGCAAGTTATGATGGTGTGTATAAGTCAGAATCTATGACGTGTACCTGTACGTATTGGTGGTCGCAGCACAAAATATAGCTGAACGGGTGCTATTTGTGGGTCTACGGCCTGTGTGTGACAGAGATTGCACGACTATGAGAGAGACACAAAAGAAGTTAGTACCGTGGTTCCATTATTTCCATCATATATCTCAATTGCCGTTCCCACCATCACAGCAGAGGTTGTCTCTATTTTCGTCAACACAACGGCAACCTGGAGAGCAGGTGAGCAGCACTTCCATTATGTCGCCTTCCCAAATTCAGTCAACAACTCACTGGTGTCTGTCACACACAAACGCACACAAACCAAACACAACACAAGCTGACAGGCATGCAGAGAAATGTGCGCTCATGGCAGAGCCACAGGTCGTATGAATACTTTTAACCATAATGTGTTTATCAGGAAGTGGCAGTGAGAAAAGGTTATTGTGTGTGTGTGTGTGTGTGTGTGTGTGTGTTTGGGCATGTGCTCAAAGGACACATTGATGCTGCTTTTACAACATTTTACAGTTGGCTGCATGTATCAAGACAGGAAGGAAATGAACAGCTTGAGGTGTCTGAGTGATGCTTCTTCAGCTGCTGCTAGCTGTGTGTGTGTGTGTGTGTGTGTTTGTGTATGAGGGAGCGACAGATACAAATAAAGAGAGAGGGAGAGATGCTTTCCACTATGAGTTATGGTATGTAGTCCCGGTCATTTGTCTGGTAAAGTTCTAAAGCCAAACTTTGCAAAAGTTTTCAGACAGGCCATAACACGGTCCACCTACCAGAGCACATAAGCTCTGCTTTCTATTACTAAGAAATCTCTCTCTCTCTCCCGCGCTCACTCACTCCCTAGGTGCAGAGGTCCTATATTTTACTGCATGCGCTGAAGACAACAGATAACTACAGCAGAGCTGCTTGTTTGGAAAAAAAAAAAATCCATCCACTTTTCAGAGATTATTTTCCACAGGAACATTAGATTGATCCATAACACACCTGCTTTTTAAAGTATTGTCTGTCTAAACAGATGTGCTCTTAGAGGACTAATTCCTAGAAAATCATTCTTCTGAGAATCAAATTCTCGCTGCCTGTAGGTTGAAAGATGGCTCTGAAAAGTTTTGCTCTTTCATGGAGAATAGCAGCTTGGATTCACAGCAGTCAGTGTCTGGCTAGACCAGAGTGTAGTAAAGCGCTCAGTCCACAGACAAATACACACAGCCTGTTTTCAGAAACTGGCCTTAAAACGAGCTGTCAGGACTTCTGTAATTTTGTGATGTCACAACAAAGCAGTCACCGCTCTCAACCATGCCCCAAGCCCCGCCCACCTGGAAGCAACCTTGCTAGATTTTGGTTTCTCTGAGCATTTACCTGAAATCTGCTATTTTTTTTACTCAGAAAAAACAAAACATGGGGAGAGAGAACGTTACAACATGCAACATAAATATATGCATGCTTTTATCCACCACTGGAGATAGACATATCAAGATAAACAGTTTGAGTTTGGATGCCATTAAACCATCACAGAAGAAGATTGTGCACCGCGACAACGCAATTAAAAGAGCACCAGTAAAACCACACAGATCTAATGTTTTCATCTACCATTACTTTTTTTTCATCTCCTCAGTAGAGTGTAAGCTTCAGCGATGTTTAAGTCACATGCTTTCTTCACATCATCATGTATCCATTTTGTTGCGATGCTTTATGCAAATTTACAGTTTTACAGTTTTTTGACTTGACTGTTACCGCAAATATCAGGACTTTCAAGACAGATTGTAACTCATCTGTCACTTAGAAATAAAAAAAAAAAGTCAACATAAAATTCTCAAGCAGCATCTCAAACATAATGTACTTTTCTGCTGTTGATCTCTATTGGTCAGTATGCTCCAGACACACAGTTTTTCTACAGCCTCGCCATTTACACTACACATTTATATAGTCATATTGTATTATAGCAGAAAGTATTGTATTTAGTCATGTATTGGCAAAGCAATGAGTGTTTGGAACAAGCCGAGCGTACAGATCAACAGTGGAGAAATGGATTATAGTGCAAGACTAGTTTGAAAGATTTCTATGAACACATTTTTGGCCGGGACTCTGAGTCACTGTTAGGATCCATTGTAACTGCTGTGAATCCAATCTAACGACAGCTGTCATCCTCTGCAGAAAAAAAAAAAAAAAACAAGCTACAAACTCCTCCGAGTCACCTCTCAAGCCTTCAGACTGAAAGTATTTGATACTCAAAAGTGGATTTTTACTCCTCTTACACCACCTGAAGTGTAACAGGTCACAATGACCACTGCATGCAACGCTGATGCTGGACAGACACACAATAGAAGATTTGTGAGGGTGGATTCAGCTGCCTGTGTGTTTTCATCCTGGCAGGTGTATAAAGCCACGTCTTTTGGAAATGAGTGAGTAACAGTAATGTTACTGTGTGGATATTGGACTCCATTAGTTTTGCATGTATACAATGTGGGAGCCTGACAAATCCTTTTATGTCAGAGAGTGTGCATGTGTGGGTGTGTGTGTTTATTTGTCTGGGATCACACATAGCTTTCAGACATGTTTATCTTCAACATTAGCGTGTGTCCGAGAGTGTGTATGTGTGTGTACTTCGGAGTGTGAAATCCCATTAAGCGTGTTAAAACCCTCTTTGGCCTACTGCCTGCTCAGAGAGAGAGAGAGAGAGACTACACACACACGCAGTTATCACACCTGTGTACATGTTTGTTTTTCTGTGCAGGCCTGCAGTGTGCGACTTTGCGTAGCAGCTTTTGGAGGAGTGCTATGTAAGGTGATGGTGGTAATGTTCTGATGTATATTTCACAACACCAACACCGTGTCACACTTGACACAGGATTTACCTGTTTCTGGAATCCTGTATACAGAGTCTTCAATGTGCCAAAATATGTAAATACTTTTTTTTGTGTGTGTGTGTTTTCAGTGTTTAATCAATGAATAAATAAAAAACTGATGAACTAAATTAGGTTAAATGATGCATAAAACAAAATGCAAATAATCATAATAATAAAAAAAAACGATTACATTTTGCTTCCTATTCTGCCTTTAAGTGATCATTTAAAAATGTTATTTGAAATGCAATATGAAAGGGAAATACATTAAAAAACTAAATAACAATAAGATAAATTTAAATGCCTACTTTGAAAGAAATAACTTTGAAGTTCCATTTGAAAACTCATTAGTTCTTAGTTTGAATGTAATGTACATTTGAATATAAATTCATCATTCAAAAATCCAATAACGAAATGCACTACATTGCCAAAAATAGTCTGTCCACTTTCTTTTTGTCTACTGTAGAATTATTAAAGGTCCCATATAGTGTATAAAGTGAGACTTCCATGTCTTTTTTGATTATAAAGCAGCTCTAGGTTCTATATTAATACAGTGAAAGTATCAAAGCCTCAGTCCACAGTGAAATGCACACAGCCTGTATTCAGAAACTAAGCCTTAAAACGAGCCGTCAGGACTTCTGTAACTTTGTGATGTCACAACAAAGCAGTCACCCTCAGCCATGCCCCAAGCCCCGCCCACCTGTATCCACCATCCAACCTTTCAGGATTTGGTTTCCCTGAATGTTTACCTGAAATCTGCTATATTTTTCACTCAGAAAACAGTCAACACCCACCAACCTGTTGTTACTAGCGCTCCAGAGAGACGCCTGAGAAAGGAGATGTAAAACTACATTGAGGTGGTTTTTGATTCTTAAAACCACAAATACCAAAAACTCTTCTTATTTTACTGAAATATATAAATGTATATTTCAGATTGGATTTAGTAAATGAATTCATCACTCATGATAAGAATTCAACACTGTAGCATAGCTGGGATTCAAAGTTCATTTTGACATTGGAAACAGCAGCTGACAAAACGATCTCTCCTCAAGGTCTTTTTAGTGTCTGTTCTGGACGTGTGGTATATAGAGTGATTCTGGCACACACAAGACTCTATACTTCCAGCCACATTTTAATGTTATTTTAGCTTTAGGTGACTTGACAATGAGAAGCAAGATTTACATCTCAGCCTGTTTGTCAGAGATAACAAAATAAAATCAAGGACTTATTCCTTCTTGCTGTGATTTGCTTCTTTCCTTTTAATGTAGCTCTGAATCTTTCCACCTCTGCATGCCATTTTTTTTTTCCCTCCATTCCCCGTTCTCATCTTCTTCTTTTCTCCTCTCTGAATACTAAACGCATTACGTAACCATACAATGCTTCGCCACGGAGGATCATCCATGGCATCTCACATGTTCACTTCTCTCTGCAGGGGAGTGACAAGTGGAGCACCGCAGGGCCGACGGAGGAGATTTATATCAGCCGTGCCTATTATTCTGGCATAACCCCCACACTGCAACGACAGAGACAGAGATAGACAGACAGGGATGCTCTGCCACTGACAAAGAGACAGAGACGGATGAGACGCAAAAATTGTACCATGATGAGAAAAGTAAGAGCTTGTATCAATAGTATTGTTATTTTCCCCACTTTGTCTCAGTTGCCATCCCCTACAACACAGCAGTGAGCGTCTCTCTCTCTCTCTCTCTCCCTCTCTCTGTCGGCACCACAGGCTGGGTCGCAGGCAGTGGGATATTTCTATAATAGAAATGTCCGTCACGCTCCGTGTTTCCATATCTCTTATAGAAACGTCCATCACCCTGAGTCTGGACGTCAGCTCAACCCTCAAACTCCCCCACACCCCTCACTCCACCTCCTTTAAAGCCCCCAAGACGAAGAAGAGTGGGGGAAAAAAGACATAGCCCCCCCCCCCCTTCAGGGATGTGTGATGTTGAAGCTTTATTTCCGTAAGTCAATCACTCCAATAACAGGGGAGGGGGTGAAGATGGGTGAGACTGGGAGTCAAAACAAATTACATGTCTTTGAATCGTGTGGACGAAAGACAGACGCGCACACACTCGCTCTGAGTCTCCCGGTCGTGAGGAAGAGATGTAGTCGAACTTTTCCTCGGAGCGAGCTGCTTTTTGATCCGACTCTGTTTCACTCCTGTACCTCTTCTCCTCTCCTCTTCTCTCTTTCCCCCTCACTTCGTTTCACCCCATAATCTAATCAAATCCAGATGACTCACTTTCATCGATTGCACAAATCTCATGTGTCATTCGTGCCTTGTAAAGTGTGTGTGTGTTTTTGCCTGTGTGTGAGTTCATATACACCAGGAGGCGAGTAGTTTGTAACTGCCGAGAACAGACTATGTAATACGGCGTGATGTGAAGTCCCAAGACACAGAGGAAAGATTAATTCTTCACAAGCTCGTCCACTATTTGGCATCTCCACGTCCAGGGGAATCAATGAGCTTCACAGTAAAAAAAAAAAAAAACAGGCGAGGGGAATTCACTATTTCTTATTTAGTTAAATCTATATTTAATCGGGTTACACCTTTTGAACATCTGCAACAGAGACCACACCAAGAAGGCAGCTACATACTGTACATGAAGTTTTTGATAAATAATACAGAGAGGAGAAAGTTCTGGGGACAGATAGACAGATAGACTGAGAGACAGAGGCCTAACATCCCCAAAAAAAAAAAAAAAAAAAAAAAAGCCAACTTATTCAGAGCAATGACAACTCCCATGGATTCATCTCGCACAGCTCCAGCAGAGGCTTTGAACTCCGGCAGAGAAATGAGTTTCTGAATTTTCAAGCCTTTAAGCAGACAAATTTACACGATGAACTCAAAGCATCATAAAGACTGTCTAGCACATCTCTGTCAGGGCTCGAGGCAACAAAGAAAAAAAAAAACTGTACACTACTAACGTCCATATTTCTGTGTTACATAAATACCTAAATTATTTGAGAGCAATCCTGAAATAGCCGTGTAAATCAACATACAGCATTAAGAGAAGCCGCATGTGACAGCGTTTGTAGAGCAGCGGGGGAGTGTCTCCAAAGTAAAAATCGAGAACTTTGCAGTGAGCAGCGAGAAAAACATGAAAGTCGTGCGAGGGTATGAAGTAAAATCACGCTGTAGCTATATGCATCATTTTTCATTTTGACTGACAGCTGTGGACCAGCGTTGCAAGGACACACTCTTGTATAGTTAATGAACATTGATACAAATTGGTCACAGCCCCCACAGCGCTGCTGCAGTCAGTAACCACATTGTGGAAACTCACAACACTAGTTACAGAAGTGACCTTGGCGCTCTGTATGTTATAAAGGCTGGATTTAAAAAAAAAAAATGTTTTCAGATTAATCACGATTTTTATTTGGATGATCCAATATCAATTCTCAAAATCCCAATACTGAGCTTTGAAGTCACGCCTTTTCTCAGTAAACATGTCGATCTCTGTTAAATGTTATGTGCAGGTAGTGTTTACAGTCTGGAAGTTGTTCAGTTTGTACTGCATGAAATTCAGATAGTGCAACATGCACAAAAAGCAAATTTCAAGTCAAAAAGTAACGCAGATGATGGTGGCTGGCTATAGGAGCTGCCTGATTTAAGTTCAGGCTTCAAAGCCACTTGGTTCGGTTGAAGAAAAACATCATGGTTTGGGTTAAAATAGACGCTTTCACAAAGGCTCTGTTTAGACCTGGTATTAACAACTGTCTCGGGGGATCCGGTCACAAGTGGACAGCTGTAAGCACAGGTGTGAACGCTCGCGAGACACATTGAGGACGCATTTGAGATCCAATCACTCAGGCCACATTCGGAGGAGGTCTGGGCCACATGTGGCCACAGTCTTTTAGTAGTGTGAAGGCAAATGCATCCTGGGCAACACTGGGTTATTCCTCTCTCATGTGCATACAGATTCACCGCAGTCTATAGGACTATCATGACTCAGGATGGTCAGCTAACTCTGGCGTTCTCGTAGTCAATCTAGAGATCGCATCTACAAGAGGGATAGACTGGAAAAAGATTGCACACTGATCCGAGCTCTGCTTGTGTTTAGATATTATCTCTGACTATGAGATGTGAGGCCGTGGAAATGAACAGTGTGTGAATTCTACTTCATTCAGTCTGTCCCTGTCAGGGAGCTAACGCTAGCTAGCTGTCTGATGTCTCAACACAAACAGATTTCAGTCAAAAATAATTGCAAGCACGATCTGAGGTCATGCTGCGTATGACGCAGGTAGTTTTCCTCACAACAGCAGGGTACAGTGAAAGAAGTTGGTTACCCAGCGGAGGAGTTGGAGGTGGACAGCCTGTTGCCTGCAGCTCTTCAAGCTGCTCTCTTTTCTTCCATTACTCCCAAAAGTGATCCGATAACGGAAAAATGCCAAATATGCCAATATCTTGTTATGTGGAAGCACTTTTGATGAAAAATCACGTGAACCCTGATGACATACACATCGTATTTCCTGGATGCTTTGCAATAAAAAAACAGCTTTTTTAGTAAAGCAGCAGTAAGAACTGTTGGGTTTGCATTAGCTGTAATACACCTGACAAGGTGTAAAGACACTGAACATTAAACAGTGAGGCTTATATCAGTGAGATAAAATTCTGTTGGATTAGATGCAGGCTTCACTTCTTGTGTTTGAATTCAACGTGGGAATGGCAGACTACTACTACAAATAGAAACTACTATATAGAAAAGGTCATTACAGAATATAAACACATTGAATGACAAACTTAAAAAGTGACGAATGGAGTTTGATTTCATGCAAGTTTTAAGAATTATAACTTTAAACAGCATCATTGCTCATTGGCCTTCCTGTTTATCTTCACCTTCATCATCAGTTTTCTGTTGATGGCTCTTTGCATCTTTGTTGCGTGCTGCTGTACTGGCAGAGTGTGTGATGTTCAACTACACAGTGAGGTGGGGATCAGTGTGTGTGTGTGTGTGTGTGTGCCTGGTTCTTTGTGCATGTATGTGTGTATATTAATGTGTGCCTGTTATTAATGCACTCATATTTCTGTGCAGGACTATAACCACTCTCCTAAGTGCTGTTCATCAGTCACACGGGGGAAATAAAGGTATAGTGGGGTGTTGGGAATGGGGTGTGTGTGTGTGTGTGTGTGTGTGTGTGTGCAGTTGTTATTTATGACAACGCAGGGACAAAAATCTATTTCAGTGTTGAAGGATCTGGGATGGCAGCAGCAAGAAGCCAGTTTGGAAGGACACACGAGTTTTAAACAAAAAAAGCGAGAGGTAAAATTATGACCCAGTCTGTCCATTAGAAACATCACAGGTTTTTTTACTTCCTGGTTCAACTTTCACCTACTGTAATTACTGTAGCTAAGCACACACCGATTTCCCGTGTAATGAGGGATTATTAGCGACAGTTCAGGCGCACTGTAATTTTCAGTTTTACCTCCAAATGGAGTGGAGTAAATAATCTAAAGACTGAACAGTTTACTGGCTTGTGGTTGTGAAATGTAGCAGTTGTTTTTAAAGGCTTAGATAAGAGTTTTTGGAATACATACTTATTTGCTTTCTTTCTGAGAATTAAATGAAAGTAAAGAGTCCGTTGGTTTAGCTTAGCAAAAAAGACTGGAAGCAGGGAACACGCCGACACTAACTATATGTCATATCTACAGTTTGTTTAGTCGCTTCAAAAACCAAAGTGTAAAAAAGAAAGAAAAAAATTGCGGTTTCACAGGGATCTATGTGCCGGGCTTTTTCACAACTGAGAGCTCATGTAAAAACCACAACTTATCATTTTAACACTTCGGTTTTTAAAAAAGTCTAACCATTCCCTTAAAGGGATCCGAATTTAGATTCAGTTTTTGACATGAGGAGGTATGAATTATTGACTAAATTATTGATTACAATTATTGACTTTTACTGATATCGACTGCTTGTCAGACAAATTAACAGCATCAAATGAGGCCAGTTATTAAGAAAACATTTGAAACTAAACCTCACAACATTAAAATGTAGGGGGTGCATAACTTAACCAAAGCTGCACAATCCTCTAATGTTTGTATGTAATGTTGTATATTAATAAAAGAACATCTCACTAACACACACACACACAAACACAACGCCTAACCTTCAACCAGATGTCACTTGTATTCTGTGAAGTATCAGACAAACTGGACTGAAAATGTAGCCTTCTTGGCAAAGGTGGAAAGAAAAAGCTTTAAACCTCCTCAACAGGAAACAACATCTTTATTGTATTTTTGAAGCTCGGCTCTCCTCTCAGACCTTCTCTGACTCACGCTGTAGATCTGTTTAGTTGTTGGATCCGTCTATGACACAGAGAGGTCTGAGAGGAGACCAAGCATCGGAAACACAATAAAGATGTCGTTTCCTGTTGTGGAAGCTTCAGCCTTTCAGTTTGTGTTTAAAATATTCTTTTGCTAACTGCCCTAATTTGTTGCCGTTCATTTCTCTGTGACAAGCTGCTGGTTCTGCCGAGATTATGATAAATGAGTGTGTATGAAAATTCTCAGTCAGGTAGGTTTTGAGACATCCAGATTCATTAGGTCGAATGACGCTGGACTTAGTTGTTTTGTCTTGTTAACGGCAAATTTGGCCGCTTTAGACTTTGTGTATGTGTGTAAATGTGCTTTACAAAATTGTGATGTTCTGCAGGGAAACAGTGAGGCTCAGTTCCCTGTTGTTTGGCAGGCTGTGTGAGAAAGGTGACACACTGCTGTGCGCGCGTGTGTGTGTGTCAGTGTACTGCAAGCCCAGTTTTTTTCCCCCATATATACTTTTCTCATAAATGTGTACATCTACACAATATATTCTGAGAGTGCCGCGACCTTGACGCCATAACCGTCACCCTCTCAGTAACGCAAGGTTAGAGTCTACCTCAGTCTTCCTCCATATGACGGTTTGTACCCTATAAATCTTTGAGTGTGACATGACTGGAAAGCGAGCAGGTCATGATGCTGAGTGCTGGAATATTCCACGTGGCTGTTCTCAGTGTGTGTGTGTGTGTGTGTGTGTGTGTGTGTGTGTGTGTGTGTGTGTGTGTGTGTGTGTGTGTGTGTGTGTGAGTACGCGAGTACGCACAGAGAGTGCAACTGCAGTCAGGGAAGAAGGCGATGAATGATGCAAAATGGAAAAGAGGTCGACAGACTCTTAACAGTTCTTTCTACGCATATCACGTTAGTTACTACAAGTGTATTTACTACAAAAAGAGGTCAAGTGCGAGTCATAACTGTTACTGTATCTCTCCCTGCCCTCCGCTGCTCTGCACTCCTCTTCTGTCTTCTGGCCCTCACTTACCTCTGTACAAAAAAGAGTCAGGCAGAAATCAGCCATCTCTGGACGTTAACTAAACTGTTGGCTCACCCCGCCTGATCTGCATCCTCGCTACACCCCCATCCTCTCTGTTCTCAACAGTTTGTTTACCCGAGCTTAACCCTTGGTCAGCAAAACGGACATTTCCTGTGCATGTGTGTGTAGCTGGCAGCAGTTCCTGGCCTTCCTCTAGTGGCCTAACTGGGTAGTTTGTCTCATGCTATGTGGGAGGAAGTCTCACCATCAATTATAGATTGTGCTGACTGGCTGGAACAGCCTCTGCATGTGTGTACACACCCCAAACACTCACATATGCCACAGAACATTTGTGATGTTTATAAAAAGAGCCAAGATGAAACTGGAACTTTTGGATTTTGTTAGAGAAGAAAGAAAACAACTTTCAAAATCCTGCTGATATTTGTAGCAAATACAACGGTAATAAAACAATCCTAGAACATAATCCTGCACTTGTTTTTTTGTTTAGTTTTGGCATTGATCTCATATTGATACTCAAATTAAGATTTGGTATTAGTAGCCTTGATACTTTTCGTATTAATCCATCCTCCTTTATTGAAGCAGCAGAGAAGCAGCTAGGAAGCAGGAAAGATGACATAAGAGAATATTGATGGATGACTAAGCTAGACGTATTACATGTGGTAAAATGCTGGACAAACTTTATGGGAATTGTAGTTTTTTTTTTAAAGCAAACTAATGAATTGTTGTTAAAATCATAAAGTGTACAAAATATTTTAAATGCTTTTAAAAGATGAAGCAGACCTTCACTGAGAGACAGTGAACTGTGGCTATAGCCAGGACGTGACGCCAGACAAGCTTTGTCCCACTCTCGAGAGGCATTGCCCTCGTTTACCCTCCATCTTAGATTAGAGGTGACACATCAGCACCTCTTCGCCTCGCCATTCATCTGTAATCAATAAGGAGGGAACGGCAGCCAAGAGATTCTAGTGAGGAACGCTGGACCTCTTGCTCCTTCCCACTCCTTCTCCATCGCCTCTGTGATGTCACATCCTGTTTGTTGCTCTCACAGCGGAGAAAAAGGCTCTCAAAGAGAAGAGAGAGCCGCTATTCTCGCAAATTCCCCAGACAGAGAGCCACTCTACATCCCTCGCTTCCCAGCCTCCTTTTTTTCCTCACAGAATCACTGCCTCTTTCTCTTCCTGCCGCCTCATCCCCACCCTCTGCCTCACTCTTTGCTCCCCTCTCGCCATCTCTCTCCCCTCCCCCAAACATCTTTGCTCACTGCTCTCTTGCGCCCACTTTTTCCTCCTCTTCACCACTCCACAGCACTTTGCGAGCCTCTTTCATTTCCCCACATGCCTCTGTCTCTCCTGCTCCATCAGACATCAGCTGTTTTTCGCAGGAAGTGTTTTATTTAGAGCAGATTAATTAATTAGATACAGTATCAGAGCCATGGCCATTCTTAGCCCAGGCCTATCAAGGGCCCAAGGCTAATGGTGTGGCAGTGTGTGTGTGTGTGTGTGCGTGTGTGTGTGTGTGTGCACAACAACAAGCTGTGTGTATTTTAAAGATCTGCATGTGCTTGTTGTGCACTGCACCAATGTGTGCAATAATTGGACGTGTCAAAAAGGAAATGTGTGTGTGTGCATGCATAAATTGTGTGTGTATGCACGTCAGGCTTTTTATATAGGAGGAAACAACTACCTCTCTCATCTACCTCTATCTCATCAAGCTGGTAACAGGGTTGTGTTTGTTGGTATCTCACCAAACCACTGTGTTTCATTAGCGGGTCTTTTCTAACACCCCCCTCCCATCTCTCTCCGCCTCCAGGGACGAGTTCTCACACCAAGTGCAGACCAGTGGGCAATGAGGAAGAAAGAAAAGAGGTGCTTGTCCAATCAGAGATGCAGATGGCCACAGAGGACATGAGTACCAGCCAATCTGGCACCAAGATGACCTCCACTTGCCAATTAATACATAACAAATCAAATGTGACCCCCTAATTAAACAACTGATACAGTTTACCTAGACATACATACTGCCAATGAAGTGATACAGCCCCATCCCTGCACTCATTTCTACTTTAATAAATCCATTTCTAATAAGAGCTTAACAGTTTAAATTTGCGGTACCAGAGAAGCAGAGGAGAAGCAGAAACAGGAACATTTGTCACACTGTGACCACACCAGAAGCAGAACAGACACAAATCTGAAGCAAAACGGCAACAACAAGTCACCATACACAGAGATATTAGTATACAAAAACAAAGCCCTTATATCCTTTCAAATGGCGGCAGCCTGCTTGAATGAATGTTAGATGGCAAGCACCTCTGCACGGCTTTCTCCAATGGATATTGCAACAACATCCCAAATGGCCCAGAGGACAGGACGGCAGAGACATAACGTGACTGGAGGTTCTTCATCGGCGGTCCTGTCCAGCGCCAGCTCCTTCCTCTGTTGGCTCACCCTGCTGTCCATAATGCGGTTGCCAATGGTTACAGCTGACTGTTGGCTTATCGAGGGGGAGAAGGGCTTTGTGTGGCTGGCTATCTGCAGTATGAACCAGCCGCCTTACGAGGCCATCCCTGCCCACATTAACAGGTAAGAGAACTCGTATTGAGAGCGGGTTTTTCTATACATTATTTCTGCCTCTTTGCCAAACGTCTACAGCCCTCACACTCCTCTCAACAGCACCATTGTGGACCTGAGGCTGAATGAGAACAAGATACGGTCGGTCCATTATTCTTCGCTCAGTCGCTTTGGCAACCTCACCTATCTGAACCTCACCAAGAACGATATCAGCTATGTGGAAGACGGAGCATTCTCAGCACAATTCAACCTGCAGGTGAGTGATGATAAATGTACATTCACACACTTGTGGCATACATATTTGCATCCATACAGATGTATGCTCTTGGATGCACTTGTTAATGCACATGAACACAACAGAGGAAGTTTTTCAAGTATTTTAAACTACCTCACTCCTCTACTTCACTGCATTTCAGGGGGAAACATTTTCCTTTTTACACCGCCCGATTTCTTACACCAGTGTAGCTAATGTTTTAAAAACAAACTAGAATGACCGCCTCACGGTTGTGTCTCCGCCAACCAGCCAAGTTGCAGGAAATATGGTCTCAATCTTCTGCTTCCTAAGCTACAGCGTTGAATAATGGCCAGAAATGTTTTTGCAGAACATTATGTCACAGTGAAGTTGACCTTTGACCTTTTGGATATAGTATATCATCACTTCATCATTTTATCCTTTTAGATATTTGCGTTAAATTGTCATAATTAGCAAATTAATTTGTGAGTTATGGTCTAAAACGTGTTTTGTGTGGTCACAGTGACCTTGACCTTTGACCACCAAAGAAATTCCCTCAAGGCGTTGGCACGGACGCATAAAATATGATGAATTCTGACATATTAAAATCCCTGAAAATATATAAAGTTGGTAAAGCTAGCATGATTTTAACCAGCTGAAACATTCAAACGCTGCTTACACCTTAATGCATCAGCAGGCTAATAATCCAATTACATAATACATAATTAACGCTGGGTATTAAACCTCAATACCCTCTTTGCTACAGACCAAAATGTAGCTGCTGCACCAAGAATCAAAAATCTGTGAAGTAGCTTAGCATAAAATACCAGGTAAGATTTGTAATCATATTCACTTATTATTTAATGAGATATTTACTCCTTGAAATCATAATTTTGATCATTTTTGACAGAATTTTATTTAAACGATATTTAATTTTTATAACTGACACAAAAAGAGGTTTATAGAAAAACATGTTTAAGGGGCCATTCTGCATCATGACTATATTTTACATTTTACTTCTACACTCAAACAAAACGTACAAAAAGTACATTTTGAATGAAGGACTTCCATTGTGCTACTAAAGACCTAAATTCGTCCACCACTACACACACAGATGGACACAGTCACACAAGAAAAGACAACACCTGCTCATTATGGCTTCCAGAAACATTCAGGCAAAAGTGTTTGGCCAAACTTAGCTGAACGCAGCCATAATGAACTGGCATGCTCACACATCTACCCCAGCTGCTGGAGCTGAGCCAGGAGGTAAAATGTGAACAAGACAGATCTGAGTAAATTCAGAACAGCACAGAGGCTTAGATCAGCATGTGAAACAAGAATTGTACTGAACCGTCGTCTGTTTGTTCTGTATGTTTTCCAGCGTGTAGTGAGTGATGCCTGGCGCCGACCGGCTCTTCAAAGATTAGAATAATCCCACTTGTCTTTGTCTCCCCAGGTTCTCCAGATGGGCTTTAACAAATTGAGGAACCTGACAGAGGGGATGCTTCGAGGCCTGGGCAAGCTGCAGTATCTCTACCTTCAAGCCAACCTCATCGAGACTGTTACACCCAACACCTTCTGGGAGTGTCCCAACATAGAGAATATCGATCTCTCCATGAACAGGTAAATAGGTGAAATAAAAAAGTAATGAGAAAGAAAAAGAAATCCTGTGGTAATGCTGAAGTGATTAGTTGATTAAAAAGAAAATTCATTTTCTTACAGCAATTTTAAGTCAATTATATAAAAAAAAAAAGTCTGGATAAATGAATAAATCTCCTTAAATGTGGGGATTTGCATTTTTGATCATGGAAAATTGAATTTATTTGGGTTTTTAAACTGTTATTTGGACAAAACAAGCAATCTAAAAATGCTACTTCAGGCTCCGGGAAATTTTAATTAACTTTTTAAACTGCGTTCTGACATTTTATAGAGTAAACAATTTAATGATTAATTGATTATAATGATTGCAGCCTGAAACTGTACCTTTTTTGTTGCTGCTGCTGCTGCTGTTTAATCGTGACATGATGTTAAAAGGGGGAATCCAACGTAAAAACCGAACAAACTGCCACTTGCAATCTGACTCGTCTTTCTGGGTTCATGAGGCAAACAGCTGCACTGGAGTTAGATAACAAGAGTACACATTTCTTAAACACACCCGAAACATTAATCTTAAATGTCAAGCCGGAAATCAAAGATCAAGGGCTGCTTTCTAAATTCTCCAATTTGAGCTTGTGTTGGGCAAACTTACAGGGAAGAAAAACGCACTGCAGAAGATGCAGAGACACTGACAGTATTCTCAGTAGATCATGATGCAATGCCGCAACAAGCCATGGTTTCAATTAAAGTCGAGATCCCTACTTTTTCTCAGTGGACATAATGGTCTTGTTCTTACTGGTGGTGTAATTGGTATTGATCACATCACACAAATGCAACAGCTGAGTGGAGCAAGTTGAACTGTTCTTTGGGGCTCGCAGAAAAGTAATTTAGGAGATTTTTAAGACCATAAACTGAAGTCAATAGGAAGACTGAGCACAACAAATGCATGTGAAGGGGGGGAAGTGCACCGATGTAGCACACCAAAGTCTATTTACAGGTCTTGGGTACTACTGCATATGTGAAAGAAAAGTTGTATAAAGGTTTTTTGCCTTCTGCCTGAAGGCTGAGAAGTTACCGCAAATCATGTCATCAAAGTCTGCGTCAAGGCTGAAACATTCTGCTGAACAACTTTGAACATTTAAAAAAAAAACTGTGGGTGTGGAGTTAGAAAGAAGTGATTTCATCTCTGCTCAGGGTTATATTAGCCGGTGCTAGCTGTTGGTGCGTTTTTTTTTTTTTGACAAGGAAGAAGGAAGTGTGGGATAAAGAAGAGGGCATCTCTGGTTTAACATGCCACATGGTTGTGTATTAAACTATGTGAGTGTGATTTTCCCTTTGTGTCTCCCTCAGGATCCAGGTGCTGGACGGCAGTCTGTTCTCTGGACTGTCTAAGCTGACGACCTGTGAACTTTACACCAACCCCTTCAACTGCTCTTGCGAGCTTCTGGGTTTCCTGCACTGGCTCTCAGCCTTCCCCAACAGGACCAGTGAGAGGATGGTGTGCGACTCCCCTGTTGGATTCTCTGGCTTCAACCTCCTGAGCCAGAACCCCCGCATGCCTACCCAACGCACCGCTCTGCACGTGCTCAGTATTGTCTGCACGGAGGACGGCAGCAGCGTGACACCTTTCTATGCCATCAGCTCGGCCGACTCCACCACCATGTCCCCGGATTCTGCCTCTCCCTGCGGATTGGATGATTGTGCTTCTGGGACCCCTCCCGACGAGGTCATCAGCTTGAGTCCCATTTTCTCCGACACCAGTCCGCTCATGACGCTAAAGCAGGTGCTACATTCAAGCGCTGTGATAACAGTTCAGATCCCTCATCCGTACAGGAAAATGTACATCCTGGTGCTTTATAACAACAGCTTTTTCACCGATATCCAGAATCTGAAAAGTCAAAGAGAAGATATCGAGCTCAAGAACTTAAAACCTAACACTGACTACACGTACTGTGTGGCCTCTATACGGAACTCCCTGCGCTTCAACCACACCTGCCTGACCATCTCCACCGGCCGTCGGGCGGGGGCTGAGAGGATTGCCAATCAGTCATCAGCCACTCACTACATCATGACTATTTTGGGCTGCTTGTTTGGCATGCTGCTCTTCCTTGGCCTCGTCGTCCACTGCCTGAGGAAGAAGAGGATCATGGAGGAGAAGGAGAGGAAGATGAGCAGGATCCAGAGGACTCTGATAGAGCTCAAGTATGGTGGAGAAGGGGATATAGAGGGCGGGAGTGGAGGATCTGTGTCCCAGAAGCTTGCTGCTGGGGACAGTCTGTCCAGAATGCCCTACCTGCCTCAGGGTGGTGAGATTGATCCATACAAGCTGCAGGAGGTGATAGAAACACCAGCCCACAAGCCTGCTAAACTTAACTACATGGAGGTCAGAGGCACCGGAATAGAGAGGGAGAGAGAGCGAGAGAGAGAGAGGGAAATGTCACCACAAGCAAATCCCCAGGGCTCTGTAGCGGAGATCTCTACGATTGCGAAAGAAGTCGATAAAGTTAACCAGATCATCAACAACTGTATAGATGCTCTCAAATCTGAGTCGACCTCCTTTCAGCAGGGGATCAAATCCCCTTCTTCTGCAGGCGGAGGAGCTGTTTCCACTGCAGAGCCACAGCTGGTGCTTCTCTCAGAGCAAGGAGAGCGAGGAGAGAGAGGTAGTGAGTTCCTCTCCCCCGTGTATAAAGGAGGGAGAGGAGGAAGAGAAGAGCGGGGGAGAAGCTACCATCATTCTCTGCAGCGGCATCACAGCATGGAGGCTCCGCCAACCTCCAAAAGGCCCAGCACGTCCTCTTCTCCTGGCTCTGCCCGCAGCCCACGCTCCTTCCGCTCAGAGGGAGGTTACCACTCGTCAGAGACGCGCTACATCGAGAGGACCTCACCCGGAGAGAGAGGAGAGAGAGGAGAGAGAGGAGAGAGGGGAGGTGGGGGAGGAGAGGCCATCCGTACAGTCACCCCGGCAGCGGCTATCTTACGAGCAGAAGCCCAGAGAATCCGCCAGTACAACGAACACCGCCACTCCTACCCCGGCTCCCAGCAGCACCTCCAGGAGCTGCAGCACCACCCTCAGATTTTGCAGGAGCTCCACCACCACCCAGGGGGCCGTAAGCCCTCCGTGTTAGACCCCCTCACCCTCAGCCGGCAGGCCAAGCAGAGAGAGCTGGCCTACTCCCAGCTCTCGCCTCACTACCCACTCTCACCCCAGTACCACAACCTCAGCTACTGCTCCAGCCCCGAGGAAGACGAGGAGGAGGAAGGGCTCCTGTGCACCCCGACCCTGGGCTTGTGGGAGAGGTTCAAACTGCACCGTAAGAGGCACCGGCAGGCGTCAATGGAGGACGAAGGATATGTGGCAGCCGGACATGCTCTAAGGCGAAAAGTTCAGTTTGCTAAGGATGAGGATCTTCACGACATACTGGACTACTGGAAGGGCGTGTCTGCCCAGCAGAAGGCCTGAACCCACGCCCGGAGACCCCAAACACTTTGAAGATGGAAAAATAGCACTGCACCCATAACATATTGATGCAGACACACACACACTGATACAAAACAAGACCTGTAAATACACATAAACACACACAACTTACAGGATCTACAGAATCAAACTGCACACACAACACTCACACTTTACACAAACTAAGCCTTTTCTTCTGAGAACATAAAGGAGGACCAAACTAATATATTATATTGAACAACAAAAATCATAACTTATAGAGAGACTGAATTACTTTTTGTAATGTAATGAATAATTATAGCTCAGACTGATGTAGCTATTTGTACTAAGTTTTGAATGAAGAGAAAAAAAAAAAGAATCAACATTAAGAACAGAAACCTTAAATGTTGCCGGGCAACCCATCCCGAACAGCCTGGCTACGCTTTTGATCTGACATTCATCAGTCCCGACCACGGCATGTTAACCTCGCCGATTCTCATTACGTCTGTGGATTGATCAGGATGCTTTGCGTCGCAGGGGGGAGGCCGGTTTTTGCATCGCGTCCTGCGATACGGCCCCGAGAGCAGACATCTTGAAAGATTTGCCGCGATTGGGGAGATTTGAAACATCCAAATGAGAAATTCTGGATGGGTCGCCAGGCAACAGAAATATTCAACTGTGCTGAGAATGAGTAGGTAGCTCTCACCAGAGAGTGAGTATAATGTGCCAAATCAACCAAGGGGATAGTAGAGCCCTACTGTGTACCAACATCTCCTCGCCACTGTTTTTATATACAGAATTTAAAAAACCTAGAATGATATGTTGTTATTACTATTAATTATTCTTATTATCATTACTGGTCTTCTTATTATTCCTATGATCCTCATCATTAATATTCTATTATTTGAATATGGCATGGCTCTGTCGTGTGACTGTGTTTTGACTGTTTTCGGCCTCTCAGCTGAGAGGTGCACACCAACAGAGACAAACAGTACGATGGACAAGACATTTGAGTTCTTCTTTTCTACCAAGAGGACTGTGCTCTCTGCTGAGCCAGAAACAAACCCGTCATTTCTCTTGGAGAAACCCTTGCTACACCTGCTCCTCATCCTCCTTAAAGAGGGAACGCTGTACAGACGAGAGAGATGAAGTTCTATATTTGCAACAGAGGTGACTGTTTTGTTTGTACAACATGGTTTTGAAATCTTGCTGACTTTTCAGAAACCAGAATCCCAAGTTAGTTACCTACCTGCTCACTTACAACGGTACGTTTTTGATTTTGAAATCGAACTAAAAAAAAATTCTAATCTTCAAATGAATGTCTTCAATTCCCACAGGGGAAACATATCTGCACTGTTCAAAATCAAAAAACGACTCTTAGGAAAAGACCTAAAACTCTCAGCTTCCTTCCCGATACACTGTAGCTCCACTGTGTTTCATCAACAATTCACCCCCCCCCCTCCCCCCC
>NW_019174290.1:1396145-1400838 GCF_002260705.1 Seriola dumerili
CCACCCCCCCCACCCCTCTTTCTCCACCTATCTCCCAAGTTTTTACTTTTTACGTTTTGGATTCCTCTGGTTCCACTGTGCCAACTTGATAAATCACAAAGAAGTATTTGAAACGATTTTAAATACTACTATTTACAGACCTCTTCCTCCTTCACATTGATACACATCAGTTTGCCAAACAGAACAAACGATTTGCACAAAAACGATCCACCACCATTGGCTCACTGCTCCCCATTTCTATCCTCCAATCATTTCTAAAGACCAAAGTACTGTGGTAGTAAATTGACCCTTATATAAACCCCTGACCTGGCCCCCTGACCTGACTATTTACCCACCATCACCCTTACAGTTGCTACTTTAGCACATGTATACACGCGCATCCAAGTGTACTCATGCACACACACACAGACACACACACACACACACACACACACACACACACACACACACACACACAACTCCAACCACACACAGATGAATGTATTCTCTGAGAAATCAATACTGTTTTAGCAGCTGGTTTTTCTGTTTCTGATATATGAGCTGTATTCAAAAAACAGTGTCTTCATCTGTCTGGCAGAAAACTTTCATCAGATGGCCACTTGTGTTTCAGTATTGGAGATAAATAAGGAATACTTGGCTTTCTAAAAAAAACAACAAACAAAAAAATCTGACCAAATTTTTCTCATGAACAACTTCTCACACCAGTTTGTGTCACCAACTGAACCAAATGTTGTCGACAAGAAGCCCAAAATTGCCGCTGCAGACGGCTATTGAAGTAATACAATGATGGGGTTCTGCCTTATCAAAGGTTTTCAAAACTGAAAAAGCTCTTGGTATAAGAAGTGTTATAGTAATGTAATTCGTATCACTTGTGTGGTGAAAAAAAAAAAAAAAAAAGAGACTTCATGTATATCTGCAATATCTGCAGGATCTAAACAACTGGAGGCTGAAACAGAGGAGGAAAATGTGATGACAAAAATACTGCTGTTTATTCTATACAGAACTGTGCTACAACAACTCATTTAAGAAGACTGTGACCGAAGGGATTGGAGTCAAGAACATTTCAATTCAGTGGATTTTTGAGTGTAACGAGCTCGTAGTGTTCGCAGTACTGACAAATAATTCGTAATAACAAACACCTGACTGACGGAATCGCGCCCACCTCGCTTTCTGAATTGAAACAGAATTGACTCCAACCTAGAGACAGCACTGAAAAACTACACAATAGAAACAACAGAAGCTGGCAAACAATGATAAAGTTTATTGGTGAATGGAAACACTGTATAAAATATTTTTTCTCTGCTATAATGAGTTCAGAATGCTCAAGTCATTAAGCCCAGTTAAAGCCATAATCGTGGGTTAGTGAAATCACCACAGCTGTTCGTAGCACTGAAAAAGCACATTGAATTGTGTGATTAACAAAAGAATAAATAAAAAGGCAAGTTATTTTCCCTCCCCTCTTACTGCAGCAGCTACGACATGGTTCCTCTGCTTCTGCAGCAAACAGCTCTGATCCAAAAGGAAACTGATGAGCCGCGGTTGTTTCTGCATCACACGTCCCAGATTGTGGCTTTAACTAAACAACAGCCTTAAAACATTTGATTTTCTTTAATCTTTTTAACTTTAGCATTGCTTTGAAAAATCCAAAAAAAAAAAAAATCCTTGTTTCTTAACTTATACTTTCCTGACTGCAATTTTGTAATTGCTTGATTCTTAAGCCTCACTTGAGCATTCTTTGAGTAACAGTAATATCAATGTAGCGATGTATTAAACTACTGTTTTTGTTTTTTTTTTGTTTTTTTTTCCCTTTCTGTTTATGAACAATAATTGCCTGAATTCATCACGTGTCAGAGAGTAGCAGAGCTCGTCTAGAATCAGACGACAACGAGCCGGCGGTCAAGGCGTCCAGTCGACGACGGTGACCCCACCAGCGCTGCTGCTCTTTGAAGCGTGATGAAGAGAAACTGTGTTTTTGAAACATCAATGCCTAGAAAGTGGAAACAAATAAGAGGTCCTTCTGACAGCAGACAGAAATGACAATGGAGCATGCTGCAAGGAAATCCTCAGTGGAAGCTTGTGTTACATTCTTCTGGTGAATGACTCAGGAGTGAGAGAGCAAGAGAGAGAGAAAGAGAGAGAGAACGAGAGAGAGAAAGTGAGAACGCTCTGCCATAGGATTTCTCAGAGGCTTTCTTTATTTTCTTGTCAAAAAAGTTTAAATGAGCACAATAAAATAGCCTTTCTTTCACCGTCTCCTTTCCTGGAGAAACCGTATGTATGCCAGACGTTCTGAACACACTCAGGACCTTCATTTCACATCTCAGAGATGGCCGATTGCTTTTGCTTCAGTAGATCGTGGATGTATTTACAGGAACTGGATAACGGACTCAAAGATGGCACCTAGTCAATTTAATGTAAATTGATCACCTGGCGCATGAGCCAAATATAAAGCTTCCATGAATCAAAACTTCATAATAGAAAGAGTAAATGCTTGTACTTGTTTGCAGGTGGAGGTGTCCTGTCAACAGTTTTCTGGAGAACGTGCTCATTCTCAACAGTGCGAGCGGTCACAGGGGTCAAGTGACACCGCCGTATCCAGCTCTCTTAATACATCCATGGAGTAAATGCTTAAAGGGTCAGTTTACTCAAATCATGAAAAACGTTTTCTTACTTGGTTCCAGTGGTCTGCCTCTGCGATTTCTGCTCCCACCTCAATACAGGGAACTATGTTTCATCTGGGGTGCTCGCAGCGTTGAAAAAGTACATTAAAAAAAAACAATTCAAACACTGTCCCAGAGAACACACTTAAAAGTTTCCAATAAAGTAACTCCAGTGAAACTAGCTGATAGAGAAAACTTTGAATTGTCCAGAGTATTAGGGACACTGTTTCGGGAACACCACACTGCCAAACAAATAAGCCCAAGACATGAAGGCTTCATTCACCTGAGAGAGATTCAGTCAGTCACTTTACCCATGTTACCAAAATAACACTTTCTCACCAAGCCTCAAGCAGCATCCTGCCATGCAGATACTTTTGGTTTTATCTGTTAAGTCTCTCAGCCTTCTGCTTCCTCTCCGTCACAATGAGCCTGAACGGTGTTATGTTTTTGGTACTTAAAATTATATTCAAACAAGAGTACTAGTCCACAGCTGTGCTAGCAGCTCCGTGAGGCTGTACTTCAGCACAGCAGTGCTTTGAGCTAAATGCTAATGTCAGCATGTTAACAACCCCACAAAGACAATACCATGCTGATGTTTAGCAGGTATAATGTTTATCACGTTCACCAGCTTAGTTTATCATGTCAGCATGCCAACTATTGCTAATTACACAAAGTAGAGCTGAGGCTGATGGGAATGCCATTAGTTTTGCAGGTACTTGGTCATAAACCAAAGTATTGGACAAACTGAAAGTTTGACCAGATGATGGCACTAGAAGAGAAGTCTAGTTATAACCTTTCATCCTGAGGGGGCCAGCCAATCACCAAAGTCATAAGGAAACTGGGAAACATGAATGAAAAAAGTTCTAGGAGATATTTCACCACATAAGTAAAAATGTTGACCTGCTGGTGGCGCTGTAGCAGAAGTCGGGGGGTGGGGGGGGTGGGAGATATTTCAACCTGGACCAAAGCGGCGGACGCAGCGACGTTATCGACAGACACTATCGACAAAAGCCCCTCGTTTTCTTAAGTCTGTCTCTCTTATTTTAAATGCGGCATTTTCTTGGCGTTATTCAACACCAAATTTCAAAATATGTTTTTGACTCGCCCGCTGCACAGATACTCACTCTCCAGACACTCCTCATTAGATGGTTCACTTGGTCCAATCACTTGCTGCTGTCAATTAAAATTCAGCAAAGTAAGCATCCCAATTCATTTCACCAAGGACACGCTCTAAATAGGGCCTTTCATTCACAGTGCCAATCCAACATGGCATTACCTTTTTTTTTCTCTCCCTTGTTTGAAGTCTTTCTTTCAGTATTTTAACTGAGGGTGTCTTGGGTTTGTCAGTGCCATGTTAATCCAAGTTTTCCTAAAGCAAATTTGGCCCACATTTACATTTACTCAGTTTTGTTTGGACTGAGACATAAAAAGTGCTTAGGTTTGCCAAAGATATATTTTTTCTTACATGAGTTATGCAATGTATCTAACAGGATTATATTTATCTACAAGCCAAAAACTCTTTACAAATATCAGTCAGTCATGGATTAATCAATTTGAATATTAATTATCATGTCTTCATGTTTTTTGTGGATGTTATAAAACTAAAAATTAGCAACAAGTTAAATGTATAGTAAAAATACTGAGCTCTGTATGACTGTGTGCAACCACAGAGTTAAACAACATACAGTATCCCATAGAATGACACTGTTTAAGTACCAACAAACTTTTATGTGTCCAACAGCATCTGAGCGCAGTGTCCTAAAGGGTTCCTTCACCCAAATTACAAAACAAATTTTCTCACTTACCTCCAGGACTATCTTCAAACATTCAGACACTTTGTTTAATTTGTCTAGGTTTGAGGCCTCTGAGATTTCTGCTCCAGTCTGATGTAATAGAGGAATAATAATGGAATTTTTGTTGTTTTATTGTCATAAAAAAATTGTCCATATTAAAGGTGATTATTCAAGAGTAACATTGTCTCTCTGCAGACACATTGCTGCTAAATTTTTAGCCATTTCTTAGGTGGCATGTCC